>NW_022170819.1:23974744-24002893 GCF_008802855.1 Photinus pyralis | reverse complement strand
CATGTTTTGGAGTTGGATTACTAATTAAAACACTCCCGTGTATTTTCTCTTATCGATCTAATTTATTTTTGATATTGACAGAACGAACGTTAAACATAACAATTGAATATCTCATTAATCCCACGCATAAAAGTGTCCAAAAATCTCTGCTCCGAGTAGTACGTCTATGGGCAACGATTTGTTGAAGTTATTGTCAGCTAATTTGATTCCCGATGGAATATGAAATGAATTTTTATCGAAATCAAAGCTCGGTAAACAGTCTGTAATTTTTGGTATAGCTAAGCAATCCATATTAGCCGTGAATGCGTTATACATCGATTTGATAGTAACATTTACTATTTTATTGGCAGAAGACACGTGCTGATTAATACCTACAATTTTCCAATCGATGTCGTTAGCGGGAAGTTTTAATTTGTTTGCGAGGTTGAGTGTAATGAAATTAGACCGGCTTCCTGCATCTAATAATGCCCTACATTTATGCACTCTGCCGCTAACGTCAAAAATTTCCAAACTCGCGGTCGATAAAAAGGTATAAGCGTCCTAGATCCTTCACTCAACGGTATAAGCCTTTGACGTTAGTGTTTTACTGACATGATTACAACTACTTTCATTAGATGTCGATGGATTATTATTTAATGTAGATGATTCAAATTTTTGATTTCTAACGTGAAAACGTGTATTGTGCTTTCGATGACAATGTTTGCACCCCATTGATCTACAATTAATCGTACCTACTGTGACCTTCGCGCAAGCAATTTGTGCAAAGTTTTAACCGCCTGGCTTCCTGAAGAGCATTTTCCGGGGTCAGTTCGTTAAATTTGTCACATGCAAATATAGAATGCGATTGATTACAATAATGACATTTTTTCGGGTTCGTATAAATTTAGTATGTAAATTTTGTGTCGTGTGTCAAAAACGACAGTTGATCTTCTGATTTCCGTTTAACCCTTTTAACTTTATGTAGGTAATCGAATGACTCGAGATAAACGATATACGGTTAAAATCATTATTATGCACAATATGTTGAAGTTGAATTTCACGTCCACCAAGAAAGCTTCCTCTCGACAAATTTCGGATACTTCAGATACCTACCAATAAAACATATCGTTGACAATATCTTTTTGTATGAATTAATTTCAAATTCACCGACAAAAGTTGGAATACGAGTATACGTCCACTCAGGAATGTCCGCTACCATTCGTTAAGATATTAATCACCGATCTGGCAAAAACATATTCGGCATACAATGGTCAATATATGCCGTAATAAAGATGAGTTAAAACCTATAAACATCAAATTACATTTCATCGAATTTATTATTAATCGACATTTCTGATCGAAATAAATAAAGGCGCTGACCGCAATATAAACGTTTATGATAATGTTATGGTTTTACATTTTTTTTTGATTTGATATAAAGACGTTTTGTTGGATGGCTATCTTTTATTATTTAAAGAATCAACATTACGATTGTGTGGGATGCGAGCACGATTTTTTTTTCATCCAGTGTAAACTGCGGTACGGTACCTTTCTCTAAATCCGGCTAGCGAATTGTGGTAAACTTCTTCAACCGCATTGATTGATTCTCACAGTTTATATAAAACGTGTCTTTAGTAGTTCCCATTGTTCTCAATTAACGGACTTGTTTTCTCACGAGGCGAATCTATTTTTGAATCTTGAAATTGTAATGGTGAGCAAAACACGCAGGTGTGTCATTGTAATGGCGAAAGGTGTGAGAGCGCGTTTTTCTTGTAAAGAAAAATGTTAAATTAGCTTTGCTGGTCATACTCTTCGAAAATGTTCTTATGATTTATTTCAGTTTGTATGGAGATGAAACTCTGAATTCTGATCCTGATCACAAAATTGCGGTTATTTCTCTATGAATTTTCTTAGCGCCAAAGATGCACCATTGTTCTGATTAGCTGACCAACTTTTAAGTTCTGCTGAAAACGTGTCTGGGTTTGGTAACTATCAATAAATAAATACGGCCTTTAATTGAAAACTGCCAGTAATCTTATGACTGTGAAGCATCATTACGCCATTTACATATTATGTATCCGCTAGTGTTTAATTAGTTTTAGTGGGTTTTGACAAAAATGACGTTAGCTTTCAATTGATATTAATGTTGTGTTGTGTCAAAACCAAAATTGTCCGTCCATGCTTCACATTTCCCTTGATTTTTTGTGAAATCGTTTTCGCAAAACCATCCTTTGTTTACCCTTATTCATGGCAAAAAACATATCCTTTGGAGGTGGTCAAGGAAAAACTAGATGCAATCTGCAAAAGTATATTTATATAAGTAATAACCCGAAGTACCATGTAATTGCCCTAATATTTTCGGGCAAAAGTGAGTAATGGTTTTTAGATCATCTAGATTATCCAGATTCCCCCCCCCCCCCTCGAAATAAGAAGGTTCAATGTACTTCATTTACCTACAACTGAAATAAGACCTTCGTGCACTGACGGGTATTCCATACCACCCAGACTCCCCGGTGATACGTTCACCCTCAAAACGTTCAGCCCTAAAAACTCTTTTGAAAAATTATGGCGTAAGTGCTAAGGGTACTAAACATTTGGGAAGAACTTAGAACCGAGGAGTCTGGGGGTTATAGACCCCCCCTCCCCAGCAATGACCTAACTGAAATGAAAGTCACTTGCTCGGATCCCCTTTGAAGATCGTACGTATACCCTTCACATATTGTGATAATGTACTCGTCGTATATACGAGAAGAAAACAGAGGCGTACATAATGTAGTGAATTTAAAGAAAAATCAGAAGTATCAGAACCACGCCACAGTACCGTAGCGAACGTTCCAGAAATTCCGATAGACATCGAGGCGCCATGAATGCTCAATCATTGGCGATAAAGAACGAAGGCGAATGTGACACATTTAGAACATTCTAGAAAAAATGTTGTTTGCTATAAATCAATTGTGGATCGAGTTCGATGCGCTTGTGTTGTGTCATAAATTATAAGTGATAAATAACAGTTACTAATTAGTCAATTTTAAGACTGTTTTAAATTTATTGTTAGTTAATTGTAAATAAATAAAACCACTTAATTACGTTACAGTACAATAAACTTACAGGCAGCACCCTCTCTTACCTAACCAAACCTACAGGTATGACCTTTAGGTTCTTTTTTTTAATTTGAAATTCTGTAAGTAATTTTCAATGTATTTTATAAACTCTAAGTATATTGTTTTCGATTCAACTGTCAGTTGTCTCAAAAACAGGAGGAGGTACTGTAAGGGGGTAGGTCTTTCAATGAAAAGGAATTACTTTCTGCCTTAATTTAGATGAAATTTTTGTATACGTAAAACTGCGTACTGTATCTTTATAGTCCAAAGTTATTTTTATCGTAAGATTGCGTTTGATTAAGGCACGCAAAGTATGTGGCCGGAGTAAGTGATACACGGAGAAAATTAAAACATATTTTTATAATTCCTCCTCGTACACGTTTGGCATCTACTACAAAGAAAAATTCCAATATTGACTTAAATTAATGATTTGGGAGGGTCGCGTCCTAGGTCACGTCCATCAACTTCCGAAAATTCCAAAGGATTAACATAAATTTTCATTAATACCTGACGCAATGCTTAGATACGAAAAGAAAAAACTGACATGAAAACTCTATTCGGGTTGTACAAAGGATTCGAATAAACAATTAATCGATTGACAATGACAAAAATTTAGTCCGAAACACATAAAATGAAAAATTAAATCAAAATTCCTGAAAGAAAGAAAAGCTTGCAAAGCTTGTTTATAAAATGACCCCGTACTCAGGCGTTTGACAAATAAAATAAGAAAATTTTAAAATTACTTACAGTTTTCTTCTGATCGTACAGAGGTTTACGATAAACAAGACGCACTTAACTCAACACACAAACGCTGAATTTCACTTTTCTTTATGACACAAATCTTGATGACAAATAACAATAACTCAATGAACAAAATGGCGAATTGCCGGTGGCTGTTCAGACTGTACAAACTTTTAACTTTTACTAACAGGAGAACCTTTACATAAGGCCTGGTTCATTAACTGCTTGCTTTTTCAAACTTGACAAACTTTTTACATAAAACGGATAAACCGCTTTAAACTTCTCAACAACTTTAGTTATCTTGCTTCTGCACAAAATTATTATAATAATAATGGCAAAGTACGTCTTCAATTAATCAAATCGGGCAGAAAGCCAAAAAATAGCGGAAAGAAACGTACACGCTTTACAACCGTCACGTCGTGAACCAACAAGCCTTGTTTTTACGTTGATTACTCGTATTTAACGAAACACCACTCCCACAACAAAATAATCTTCCTCAAAACCTTTCAAAAATATCACCAATCATAATCAGAGTTAATAAACGCATCGTGCGACCCCACTAACGCCGAAAATAGCGCAGACATATTAACTTTGCATCTCCCTTACCTCCTCTAATAGCGATAAAAACACGTGCGATAATTAACACTTCTCCGATAAGGAAACATCTTATCGTGAACGACAAGATGTGCCTACATTTTTACACGCAATTTGCTTTGCTATTAAATAAACAAATCTAAATAAACAATTGACAAACGCAATAGAATTGAAACAAAAAAATAATACGCACCAAGACAAAATCAAATGACACGATATAACTCTGTTTATTCGTAAATAATCCCTCCGAGTTACACTTACTAAATAAAATATTATCACATACAGGGTGTCCCGACATTAGTTTTGGTGTTTGGACCGAAAGGACGTCTACATAAAGTTGTTTACACAACAATTATGAACTACGCGACGGTACGACGAATAAAGTGCAATTATAAGACTGACCGTGCAGGATTTCATAATAAGGAAATACAGTGCCTGGGAAGTAGTCAACCCGCGTGTTCTATAAATTCTAAGGGAAAAAAACAATGTCGCACATCACAATAAATAATCGATATATAATCCAATAAACGAAAACTTTCCATTCGCTAACAGTCACCCAAAAATGCAGCGTCTTTTTTAAATTTGCAGCGTGTTGCTTATACAAAAAACTTGCGATACGTTTTTGAATAAGGCTTTGGACGAAAATTCTGATGTTTGGTTATCTATTCAGTATTGTACAGAGTGGAATAAATAGGATAGTCTTATGGGAACGTCCATTATTTTAAAACAGAAAAAAACGGATCTAGGTGTATAGAGCTCAATTTTAAAAAGAAAATTACTGGCGCAAACAGAATTCAACTGTCTCTAATCGTTGGCCGCCAGGGGGAGGGGGGGGGGTTCTCTCGAATGTAGTCGATGTCTTACACTATCACTCTCTTATTATTAATAATTTATATTAATTATTATTATTTGCAATATTGCATTTCATACATTAACATATTTTTATTATTATTAATTTTCATAACATTTATAATTCTTTACAAAGTTGCGTTTCAAATACACGCCAGTATGGAAGTAGAGCAATCTTTTCAAATATACTCGAGTATTTAAATTTCTGAATTCTGCTAATAAGTTTGAATTAAGTAGCATTTTTCCAAATTTTGGTTATGAATCTTTAATTAACAATGAAGTTATCAGAACTAGCCTGGGAGGTAAAGTACGGAAGGTAGGTCCAAATGTTTACGAGAGTTTACGAAGTTTACAAGAAGAATTTTATACATCGAACCACACCACGAATCTGAGAATAAAGGAGGACCATTACAAATTGCCGCTCAAAAATGAGGCTTAAAGGTAGGCCACTCATTACATTAGAATCCAATACGTCCCTTGTCCATTCGACAACTCGTGAACGGAATGTCTTAGACGCTTGAAGTTTGGTTTTAATTTTATGACTTCAGTACCATTGAAACTCTTTACTTTAATTAACAACTATTGTCAGACTTCCCATAACGCCATTCTATTTTCCAAATCTAAGACATGGGTCTAAACGGACGGCCGAGCTTACGGACAGATATACAAAACTTAACATAATTGAAATTACAAAGTGATAAGGTTAAGATATCTATCTTCTCCTCAAAAAAAGCTATTCACGTCAACGCGATTGAATGAAAATGGGCGCAATTTAAATGGGTGGATCGAGGGTTCATTTACGTCGTATTACGATACAAAACAACATCGAAGTGTAGTGGTGTACTTCAGCATTCAATACCACAAACCCACTTCATTATACTTATCCGTCCACTCAATCAACATTCTCGATATTACGTTTAAAATCTTAGGAAAGCACTCAAGCATGGACGGCTTTGTTCGATCAAGCAGAAAAACACCTTTACTGTACCGACAAAAACCGAAAAATATGTACTCGAAAATCTTTTAATGCAACAGCTTTGTTACCATTAATACGATGAAACCGCATTTTCGTCTAAAAACCGGTCAGCTTCTTTATATTTCGCCATTCGTAGTTAATGTGATTAGGGTACTTTTAACTGAAAATCCTTAATAGATGGGTTTACGCTACGGTTCCTCTTTATACCTTCGTGAAACTGACGCAAACGCTCGCTAACGAGATTATAAATTGAACCGTTGAAGATTTCTTCTGCTGGAGCCTCTCGAATTTAGATTCAAAGGCGTAAAATTGAAAACGTGCCCGAATACGGAGAGAGAAATGTACCACAGGCGATCAATCGTTACCAAAGTAATTATCCGGTTTATTAACTGATTAGCGCTAATGTTCGGCGATTCTTGTTATGGAGGAAAAATTATGAAGCCATAAACTTTATTGACAGGTTATTGTGATTTTTAATGTGAGCATAATCTGTTATGGTTTTTGAGAGGCAGGTAATTACAAATTTGGATGTAATTTCCTTGTTGTTCCAAACGAGGTGAACTGAAGCTGATATTTCTAAATCAATGCACCAAGCGTCATGTGTAGAAAAATGAAGAAGATCACGTGAAGTCGGGGAAGAGCACATTTTGTTTGGACCCAACAATTTTATTTTGCACCTCATGTTACGCTTCTGGCCTCAATGTAACTTTCACGCCAACAGTTTTAGCGTAAAACCGGACAAATGCTCTGTTAGCTGTCCAATCAGCTTTGAACTTTTGCCGACCCCCAAATTACGATGCATAAGGAATAATGACTGTTATAATTAATGATTGCAACTTTAAACTTTAAAATAAAATGGACAATTTGAATCCTAAAAAACCGGAAAAGTACCACATTAATCGTAGACAGTGTCTTTATCTCTTCATACTTTCGCAGGAAAACTTTGAGCCTTTTCCAATTCTTCAGCTACTCCTTTCAGCGGCAGAGTTACGGTATGAGTGGTATAAATATTCCTTGGTGTTGATCTTGATACCCTTCCTCGCATTGGTCATCTTCCTGCGATACGCCGTCGTCTTAGGTTTGGACTTCTTCAATTTGCCAGAATTTTGTCAGCGCGGATTCGCCCTTCATGGACACGGGGCTTTGTATGATCACTCCTTTTTCCCCGGCGACCTTTTGTTTGCTCTGAACCCATCCACCTCACTTCTGACTTCTTCTCTGACTCGTAAATGTACGAAAGTACATCGAAACGGCGATTTTTCTCTCGCGATTCTTTCTCACAGGCTGCTATCATGATTTGTTGAACTGCGTCCTTTGAAGTTTCGTAAGGGACCTCTAAAATATCAAGTAATTCGCTGCTTACCATGATTCCGTCTTGTGCGTCTTGAATGTCGTCCCAGAATTGGGATATATCTTCCCATATATTTTGTTTTCCAGCTACTATCCGTCCACCTTGAATCTGTCTCAGAGGTTACATAATTTTGGGCTAAGTGGTCATCCCTGTCTTGGTCCATCACATGTCCAAACACTACAGACTCCTTTCCTCTATTTTTACCCTCAATCTTGTCTCTCCATATAATCCCTTGATTATGTTCACTAACTGGTTTCCCATCCTCCATCATCTTCCATACTTTTTCCCTTTCTACTCTGTGAAATGCTGCGTTTAAGTCCGTGAAAAACGCCCTTTTTTCCAATTCCTTTTCCACCAATCTGCGTCGATTGTTCCCCTCTTTTTTCCTAGACCCATTTGTGTTTCCTCCAACATCTTCTTCACTTCCCCTTCTATTTCTAGTCTTTCGTTCAGTATCATTGCATATATTAAATATGCCGTCGTCCTTATCGTGATTCCCTTATAATTTTCCACACAATCTTTATAATCTCTTCTGAAGATCGGCACTCCTCCCTCTCCCTTTACTTCTTCAATTAAACCCCCGTTTTCCTTACTTACTAGATTTCCCATCCCCTTCTTGGCCCTGTTTGTGGTCAAAATCTAAGCCTCATTACCTATCTCGTCTCTCCCTACCGTTTTCCAGTCTTTTTAATTGCTGCCCGATCCCCTTTCATCTCCTTCAACCTCTTTGATGGCTTCCTCTTTCTCCTTGTCGTAACTTGCAAAATGTTGCTTCCATTTCTCTAATTGTATTTCCCGCCTACTGTTCTATTTTTCTTTTTTTCTGTTTATCACTTGCCAAAAACCATTTTCTGTTTTTATTTCCCTAATTTGCTCTTTCTATTCTTTTTTCTGTTTATCACTTGCCAAAAACCATTTTCTGTTTTTATTTCCCTAATTTGCTCTTTCTATTCTTTCTATTTTTCTATCTTTTTTTCTGTAGTTTTCCTTTTGTATTCTTTTTCTTTCTCTCACCCTTTTCTCCTCTATTTTTCCCTCTTCTTTCTTTTACCATCATTCCTCTATATCTGTTTCTTTCTTTTGTACATCCTTTGTCCCAGCACTTTTTTTATTTTTACCATTCCTTCTTCTTCAGTTATTTGTTTTCACGCTTTTGCTTTTTTAATACTCGCCCTTGTATTATTTCGCTCCTCTGTTTTCCTTCCTATTTCTTCTCCTTGATTCTGTAGTCTCCCTCTATGCAGCTTCACCGTACCTCTTGTCCATAACTGTATCTCTTTTCGCCTTCTTGATCTCCTTATCTTTCCTTTTAAACTCAATTCTATCGGTTGGTGATTCGATTCCATCTTTGTTCTTACCTTAAATTCATTTATTTCTTCCAGTATTTTTTCATTTACCAGTGCATAATCAATTACCGACTTCCCTCTTCCTCCCATGCAATTGTGCGTCCCTATCTCCCTCCATATTTCCGTTTAAAATTCTCCAACCTCTCTTTTCTGATAATTCCAATAACACTTCTCCCTCTTTGTTGAATTTTTTATCCCTTGATTTTCTATGTTGTACTCCTCTTCCCATCTCTATCCATTTTTCCTGTTATGGCACTAAAATCACCCCCTCCCCAATATTAGCCCACCTTTTCTTCTACCATATTTTCTATTTTATTAAGTCCTTCTTTTCTTTTCTGTTGGATATCATTATCATTCTCACTTTCTTCCCCTCTACTTCTACTCACCCGACTTTTGTTCCTTCCTTTAATTGAGTTTTTCTCTTTTCTTCCGTCGTTTTGTGGTTGCACCCCGTCACCCCTCTCTCTATCTTCTATTTTGCTGTTAGTTTCTCCTTCCAAACGCCTTCCTTTTTGTCTCTGTTCTCAGTTATCTTATGTCTTTGGTACTCCATCTGTATTCTTCATCTTCTATCATTAGTTGCCTATCCTCCCATCATATTTTATCTATTTACTCTTTTGTCTCATTAGCCGCTCTTCTTATTTTCTCCTTTACTCCTTTCATGATTTACTCAATTTCTGTCTCCATGTTTTCCTTTTCTTCTTGAAATACGGTTTTCATATTTCATTTAAAGGTTCTTGAACTCTAACTTTACCACCATAAATGAAATTCTTTATCAAAAAATGGAAATGACTTCAAAATTTCCTTTATTATCCCGGTTAGCTTGTTCCTAATAAAAAAATGTAAATGACTTAGGCTAGAACTCTTCCTTTTTCCTGAAAATGTTATTTAAATTTTCTCGTATAGTTAATTGACTAATTTGCTTGTCATATCAAACATCAAATGACCGTAACGTTTTAAATACATTAATGTAAAATTTACGTTGCTCCTTTATGAAACTTATCCAAATTTCATGCGCTCAGAGTAGCAAAAAAAATATGCAATAAATAACACAATAATACGGCAGGAAACTCTTTTCTTACATGTACAATGGGCTCGAAGACGAAATAAAAGAAATGTGGCATCAGCAAGAACGTTGACATTAAAAGAATATTCTTCGTACGATGATTTTAGCGGTTTTCTTCACAAGCAAATCAAAATTTTTTTACAGTGTAGCGTCGTATTAACAGCTGGAAGACGACATAGGCCATTACAATACAACTAGTCCATTGAAAACTCCTGCGCAAAAATGATACGTATTTCATTGACTCCAATCATCCAGATAAATTCTCTATATTATCATTACAAAAATTTGTTTGGGAAAACAGTTCAGACCCTTGACATTTTTACACAAATTAAAAGTTTGACTTCTTATTTCGGTGGAAAAATTCGAAGTCCAACCTGATGCGCCCATTTCCTTCAATTTGCTCCCTTCCTCTTTTTCTATTCCGCTCTCTCTCCTGTCTCCCAGCTTCCTTTGCTTCGGTTATCTTATAACTTTCATGCTCCTAAACACTACCCTTCTTTTTGCTCTTTTCCCATTTTTTTACTCCCTACACTGGCACCTAACCACGTTAGGGACTTGCCTGCCTCAACAGCTAAAGTCCCTCTCACCTTGACTTTACAGCATGGGCTCTTATGGTCAACAACGTTGCCAAATGTACTATTTAAAAAAATGAGCGTATATAATTTATATAAATTGCATCGCTGCAAGGATTGCATTGCCCTATGTGTATTGTAACGTAAAGGTGAGACGACACGAATGAGCCTTCAACTTATAGAGCAAGATCCCGAGGCCTCCAGACCTTACTTATTTTCTAATGCACAAAACATGTACCTACAATGAAATAGTATTAGTGGTTACAATGAATGAATACATACCCCTTAGCGTATGTTGTAGAGATGAATACCACCATATAACTACTGTCGGCGGGCTAAAGCGATGGTAGTTGGGGGCATAAGGAAAAATTATCACAGCACACAAAGTAGGCTTTTACTATACTTTTTGGAAAATTCGCAAAACTGAAATTTTAAGTTAATCCTCCGTTTTGATACTTCTTGAGTTTTAGTTAAAAAAAATGAAATAGCTTTACCGGGTAAACACCTCTTTTCTGTCAAAATTTGACGAGATATTTGTTGATAAATACATTTCAATGCGTCACAGGTGAAATTTTTTTCTTGAAAGGGTTTGGGAATTATTGTTCACAGCCTATACTTAGCAATGAAAAAATGGTATTGCACATAATCATCAAAGAATTTCAGGTAATTAGACGTTCGAATCTAATAATAAATGCGACAAAGACCTAATGACACCAATAAACGCTTCGCATACTCCTCGTCGTATAGGCCCATAGTTACCTGATACACCTTCAGAAAGTATTATACGCTGTATAATGTATAGAAGACAAATCCAAGAAGAACACGTAATGACTATGATTTGTACAATACGACTGGTTTCTCCAGGTCCGCCTTTATTCGAACGGTTAAACAATAGAACCCAGGTACACAAATTATAACCCAGAAAATTATGATAAATGCGTTCTTTTTTTCTGTAACCAAATTTAATTCGACACTCTTTCTTTCAAAGCGCGCAAAAAGCATTCCATTCCACGCAAGGTATGGACTAGTTAGTACACTCATTGATTTACAGCTGTCTAATAAAAGGTTAAAGCTTAAAGGGTTTTAAGTAGAATTATGAGCCAAATTACCGAAACCCTCGTCAAAGTCGACTTGCAAAGCCAAAAGATTCATACATCAAAAAATACTTGACACAAGACCCGATTGGTAAATTATAGGTTGACGGTATACTGATCTAACAATATTTATTATACCAATTAGACAATTACACCTAGTTATTATAAAGAGCTGTTGCGGCGTCTGCAATTAACTTAGAAAATGTCGACGATGATTGATAATACACCACTGACGCACAATGTTCAACAACATTCCGGCGAAAAGGTAGCCATGCGTACCATCTCACTTTTAGGACAGCAAAATTTTAGGGTACGTAAAGTGTTTAGATATCTCGCAATTGTTTCGAAATTATAATGCGATGGTTCTCGAATACGTTAAATTTTGATTAATTATTCTGCTCGTTACCGCCGCATTTTTCTTGGTATGTGTTACACACGCATTTCCGTAAAGTGTCAGTGAGTTAGCCGTATGCAAATCAGCGTGATGTTCTAGAAAATGTTGTGCCTTGATATTCTCAAATCTTCCCAAACAACAAAAATCCACCAATCATTGATAGTTACTAAAATGTTGTAATCATTTTGATGCTGGAATGGGTTTCCATACCTGAAGTAGAAAAACTGAAAATTCCCCCGATCACGCAACAGATCCTTCCTAATCAACGCACACAAAAATTGAACAGTTAAAAATCAGAGTAGCACAAAATATGGATCGTCAGACAAAAAATAGCACAAAGTTATCAAGTCGATAACGTCGTGTCGGGACGAACGCCAATAAAACAAAAGATGGCTGAATTAAGCCATTAAACATGTACCATAAATTAAACCTGGTACATTTTCGTCCAAAAAAAGTCGCCTCGTTTGCAACCGTCTTTGTGTCCTCTCCCGGAATCTAAAACGTTCGCCTTGGCATATTCATACCCAGCTTTGGAGGATGTGCTCCAAGAAATTACGTTTCCAGGGGAAATTCAATTCGCTCCGATCCATTCGTTCACAAAAAGGCCCCCCTCGCGATATTACCGTAATTGAGAAAATTTTACCCCACATAAATAACTTCCCCTTCCACTATTGGTACTGTTGCCATTTATGTATTGCTTAAATTAACTGTTTTTGCTCCCCACATGACATGTTACACTAAACCAAACCGCTCCCACGACGCAAGAACTGTAATTCAAAATTTACCTCCCCCAAAATCATAGAACTATTGGAAATGTGTTAAAGCAAGGTAATTAGTAAGAATTTAGACCACGATGCCTGCTAACCCGTCTCTGCCTACCAGCCCACCCCTCGGTCTACCGGCTGCTAGCTCACAATCCTTCACTGATTTTAAAGATATGTAAATGCATTTTGTTGTACTTTGGAACAATGTGGGTTATTTAAATGAAGATATTATTTTAAATTCCATACTACCCTTTCGTCAACAGTTATAGGATATAAGTCACCCAAAATAGTTTTTGATTTTCGTTGATAAAATGGTCAGCTGTCAAAAACTACTAAAATACTAAAGCATTTTCAGTATCTCTAAACTACGAAGGCGTAGAAGGGACATCAATTAAAATTTTTTTCCCATCACAATATTAATATTTATTTCGTGTTATATCTCGATATTAATATTTATTTTGTGTTATAACTCGTACTTGTAGTTAAGAGGGATACAACGCCATTGGACGAAATTTGGAGGTGTGGAGGAATTTAGTGGCAATTTATTATTTATTCAATCTTTTTATAGGAAAGAATTTAGAAGAACGATTAGTTGAGCAGTATTTTTTGCTTGGGCTTCAACAGAAAGAAATAATACATTAGATGAAATCTGTTATAACATTAATGCTAGAAGTCTTAAAAGGCTGCTACAAAAATTAAATCTCTACCGAAGAACACATTTTTCAAATCTTGAGTCAATTTGAATGAACCGGGTATCAAATTAAAGCCTGTTTAATTCTACGTCATGTAAGTATAATAAATATTTTTTTAAGTAACATTTAAGTGTGATTTCAGAGCGAGAACGGTTTATTGAGGTTTGCCGCGTCACAGCCAAGTTTAAACTCACTTAAAAATAAAATTGCTCAACCAAATTCCTTCAAATTTTAGTATGTTATAGATTTAACAGTTACGTAAAAAAACAGGATGTAATTGAGTCTTAGATGAATTACGTAATTTCGACAGAAAAACATATTCATTTCGAGATATAGGTAACACAAAGTAAATATTAATTTCGAGATATAACACAAAATAAATATTAATATTAAGATAGTAACACGAAATAAATGTTAATTTCGAGATATAACACAAAATAAATATTAATATTGAGATAGTAACACGAAATAAATTTTAATTTCGAGATATAACACAAAATAAATATTAATATCGAGATAGTAACACGAAATAAATGTTAATTTCGAAATATAACACAAATAAATAATAATATGGAGATAGTAACACGAAATAAATACTAATTTCGAGATATTGCCCAAAATAAATATTAATATCGAGATAGTAACACGAAATAAGAGATAGTAATACGAGATAAATGTTAATTTCGAAATATAACATAAAATAAACATTAATATCGAGATAGTAACACGAAATAAATGTTAATTTCGAAATATAACACAAAATAAATATTATAATCGAGATAGTAACACGAAAGAAATATTAATATTGTGATAGAAAAAAAAATTTTAATTGATGTCCCTTCTACCCCTTCGTACTAAACAGTTAACCATTACTGTATACGATAAATTTACCCCAGACAAGTCGTTTCTAAATATTCCACCCCTACACTCTGAAAAATCGTTTCGAGAATATTCGTACTCGGACAATTCGCCACCAAGAATTCGCCATCTCCATCAAAAATTCGCCACTAGAAAATCTGCACCAAAATTAGGCGAGATATTCAGTGAATGTAGAGAAAAAATGATCAAAGTCGGGGGGCAACCACACTCCCTTTGTCGGTACCCATTTCCGACGTCCCGTTCACCCGCAATTCGCGTTTGAAATTTTGTTTTAGTAGGAAACTCTCTTGGATTAGAAATGTTTACCTATAAAGCCGTTGTTGCTGAAAGTGAATTTTCATTAGGGTAAAAAGTCTATGGAAAGGAGGGTGCAAATATTCTACCGTGTTTAAATTTTCGTTGGTGCGGTGTTCCTTTAGGAGGCGAGCATTTCTTCGAGACCGTTTTTTTGAATATAAATAGGGCATAACTTTCCTAGGGCGCAAGTTTTGCACGAACCCGTTATTCCTGAATGTGAATGTAAGAAGCTTTCATAAAAGGGAGAGCACAAATTCCATCGTGTATTAATTTTTCCTTATGGAATGCACATTCTCGGGGCGAGCTTTCGTACTCGTAGAATTTTTCGGGCCGAGTATTGTCAAGGGGGCGTTTTTTTTAAATGAATTCACCTGAAGGATATGTTTCCTAGGACGCTACGAGTCCATACAACTTCGCCCACCCACCATTTCGCGCACCTGCCTTTTCGAACCATTTTGCCCAACCGAAAGCCCGTGGTCGTGGTCGTGGAGGCCGTGGTGAAGTGGTGGATGGCCGACAGGTACGGCCACGCATGTGTACGTTAACCGATGAATTGAGTTCTAACGAACGAATTTTCGGCGATATGGTCCTATTTTGGGTATTTTGGGTCTATACGAAAATTGGGCAAACTGATCGAGGTGGGCGGTGTGTCCCCAGCAAAGAGGATATGTGGCCCTTTTGGTCGTTGTGTTCCTCATGCAGAGTTGGGCGAAGTGGTCGCGTTGGGCGGGCGATGTGATACATAACAAAAATTGGGAGGGAGGTCCGGACACAACCTATAGATGAAAAGTCGCCTGGGTATTCTAACCGTTCCAGATCTATAAGAATAAGTGTAACTTTTGTCGCTATTGATGGTGATATGAGAATCAGTAGCGTTGTGTAATAGTTTATTGCCTTCATTACAAAGCATTATTACTGTTCACGTTTTTTAAAATATTGTTGAATGATCCCCGTAACTTTTGGGAAGCAGTTTAATAGATGACTCCATCTATTGTTGGAAATTAACAGCGTAATTTTACCGCGCAGCGGCTGTCGATTCCCCCGTTCACCATTAATTGTTCCTTCCTTTTCTGTCGATAATCGTAATGAGTGCACTTCATTAACCAAAAGCTGACGCAATAGTTGAGAACGCATGGAATTTTAATTGCCATCATCCATATTTTATTAATCTCTAGCAATTGGATTCATTAAATTGGAGATTCTGGAATAATTAGTGAACAGATTCGCCTAAGAACTCTAATAGTTTTTTCTTCATTCTCGTAAGTACCGCCATTTGCATTTCATTTAATTAAAGCCCCTTTCTTTAGACTATCATATGACAATTTTCCATCTACGATTGTTGCTTCATCTATAAATTAGCCTTCTTATTTAAGAGGTATGTACATTTTAGTTTATCAAGAAAGAGGGGTACTTTTGATTTTCTTTTAGGGTTTTAATTGTAGGGTCTAGTGTTAGTTCAAAATTGAGTTTTAATTGATCAGCTTAAGTGCAGTACGAGTACGGCTTTTACCCATACCCACCAATTTTCCTCTAGGAGGTGTTTCTTCTGGAGACGAGCTTTCGTCCCGCCACGTATCGTACGTGATATTTTTGTTGCGAAAGTTAGTGAAGTTATTTGCCGCACGTTGTTAGTTACGATAAAAGACAAGATCATTAATCCAATTTGTGCGTCTATCTTGTTTATTTGGGCCAATAATAAGATTCTAATTTAAACGGCAACCAGTAAAAAGTTTAAAGACGATTAATTAGTGCTTTTGTTAGCTGTTGAAACCCTAAGTATACCACGGGAAAATTGGCATTTTCATATTGCGGAACATTGGTAAATTATTCCAGTGAATAAACCAAAATCCATCTATTAAAAGTAGTAAGATGTAGTCCAGTTTGTTCCTGATCCAAACGATCAATCACATTTTAAAAAAAAACTGAGTTGCACTAGGCGTTCCACCATCCAATTTTCCGAATTGCTGCCACCTTTCAAATGAAGAAAATACACTGTACATTGGAGTCAGGAAAAGCACACGATTTAGTTGCTAAGCATGTAGACTAAAAAATTGTTTTTTGAGATGGGACGGCGTATATCTCGCATCCGAGACTCTCGTCCATCACACTCACGGGGACGAACGGGGCTAACTTTTTAGATCGATTTTTAAAGTGTCCCCCAAGTGAAATTGTAGAGATGGCTCATGATACAATGATACAATTAAAGCTCAAGTTAAATTAACAGATGGAAACTCCTCTTAGTATTTGAAGTATACCGTCATCCTTCTAAGCGAGATATTCATTCGTTACATCAGCGCATACAGTTTTTTCAGTTTCTTGAAATAGTACTTTAATATTCTTCCCCAAGATCGCTTCAGGAAGGGTTAAGTGGAAATTGGAAACTGAAAACTTTTCTCGATGGAAATTCTAACAGAAAGACTATAACGTTTATGTAAATTGTACATGCTCTCTAATAACTTACACTGCAGAAAGTGAAGACATTCACGATGAAAATTAAAATTGAGAGGCTGTCATCGCTATCTCTACGTACGAATCTAACAAAAAATGTATCAAATGACTTAGATATTATCTTTATACCTGTAAATCATAGTCAAACACACGGCTACCAACAAAGCAGTGGACCCTTCTAAGTTCTAATGGATTAAGTAGTGTGGAAAGGCTAAAATCACATAAAAATACAACAGTACACAAAGGTGTTTTGTTACAAATATACCTGGAACGAATTTATAAACGTACGATTCAATGACAATCCTAAAAATAAGCGAAGCGACACAATCAAAAATCGTTTACTCCCTTCAACGTCTATGGTAATGGATCCATTAGCAATGTTTTACACTTCAGGAGGCGTCAATCGCCACTAGTCATTTTAGAAGCTATTTGCGACTTTTAGCACTATTAATCAAAACGATGGGCGAAGGGTCCGAGGCATATTTTAAAAGCATCTCCCTGTAAAGTTTACGCATCTGCAATAATTAAAGCGTTGTTCCCACTTTTTCACTTGGAATGTACCGAAAACGTGGATCGGAAATGTTTCTGATTTGGCGCTTCAATAAAAAGCTCGATCATTTATTCAGTTTTCAATTCGTAAGGGGAGAAAGTGCGCCCTAAAATATGTATTATTTGAGCGGCCCGAGTGGGTAGTTTGTGATAAAAAATTGTTAGAGGGTAGATGAAAGGCCCCTGTAAGTCATCAATTATTTTGTTATACCTCAGTATAGGAAAAATTGTGTTAAGATAACAACTCTTCTAAAATCTTACATTCCTGCAACCCTCCCAAAGAATATATGCTTTCCAGATTCGAATCTACAGGACAATTTAGGAATTTTTTGGGTACACGTGACTTTAGTGAGTGAATCCGCTACACTCTATAGCACGGCAAGCTATCATAATGCAGTCAATAGCATTTGCATAGAAAGTTCTAAAGCAAGGACCTAAGCGCCTGCGGTTGTTTTTAAATTGTTAAAGAGGACTCGTGGGGTTGTCGGCTTTTGTAACGCTGCAGAATTCTGAAACAAAGGAATAATGTACATAACTACGTAGCAATGGTGGAAAGACACGTCACAATAAGTACAAACATTCTCCTGCAATCTTAAGCAAAGGAACAAATGATAAAAAAATATTAAATTATAAACTAAATCATTTTTTATTCAACGAAGTGGAACAATTTTCGAGTTAAACGATCTCAGACAGAACACTATTTTTCAATTTTGATCGAATTTTGTTGTTTTGCAAGAAAGCGAAAAATTTCGTATTCTTACCACAAAGCACCTGTCCAAGTACAAACATTAAATGGTATGCTCGTGGATATTTCGCAATGTTTTTTTTAAAAAGTTCAAGCTAATGACGTCCATGTCTGTTGTATACAAAGGGATTGGCGTTTTATATACAGTGATATTCATGAAGAAGTAGACATTGGGATTTAAATCCCTATGTCTACTTTTAAAAAACAAAATCCTTCTGAAGGGCCCCTAATATTATTGAGGATTAAGCTACCTATCACTCTTTTGAGAAGTAGTATATGAATTCGTCACAGAAAACAACGGCTTTCATATTCGGAGTGCATGCTTGAGCCTTTTAGAAGTCAATTAGTCGCTGGCAAGTCGGGAGCTATTGTTAATAAATAATAGCTCTATTAGTGCCGTGCTTCTAATTAGTCGATATTTTATTACTACATCGGTATCGCATTTAATAATTTAACGATCGCGTGCTTCAAAAGAAATCGGCTTGTGTGGAAAAGTTTATGGAAAAAAATTTCTACGTACGTGCCTAACTTATTAAGATTGTAAATTGAGGATCGTAAAAGATATACATTGTCTACTGATGCATGGCCACGGCCGTAAAACTTGAACAAGAATATAAGCGATGGTTTATGTTGGTCATGATCTGTCCATTTTGTGTCGGATGTTAACGTAGCGAACTCTTAACCATTTGACCGTGACCCCTGGACGAGCGTCCTCTTCCCTGGAGATAATTGCACAAAAGATTTGGTCTCGCTGAAACGTTACGTAGAAGAGCAACGAAAATTAAATCACCGTCTAAAGTACTCTACGTTCAATTTTAAAAGATGCAATTAACACTTTTTGTGTCTGAAGGTAGTCCTATACGCTTAAAACAACCTAAATGGTATTTCAACTTTTTCACAGCAAAATGTGTTTCCTGAATTAACGTTTAATAATGTTCATTGTTAAGGAAAGTCGATCCAAAATATTCATACTATTTATTGAAGTAATCACCCCTTTGCGCTTCACCTTCCTAATGCAATATTCCTATAAAACTGAGTACGACTCACCTTCTAAACAAGTTCTAATATAATATAAGGAGTCGAGGAGGCTATGGTTGGTAGAAATTATTTCCTTCCGTTGAGATGTTTCATTAAAGTACCATGAAGGATAAAAGCCTCCCCCCCCAACTCCACCCCCTACCCCAACCCCCCTTTCGATAAGGAGTCGGAAAGTAAGACGGTAGTTGGTAAGAAACAGTTCCTTTTCTTGACACCTTTAATTGGAATACCATGAAGGATAAAATTAATTTCTACCCCCACTTTCCTCCTCCCGGCCACCTACTACACGGAAAGGAGTTGCGCAGGAATGTTATAGTTTATACAAACCAATTCATTTCGGTGAAACCTTTCATTAGAATACCATGAAGGGTAGAAAGTGTCCCCCCCCCCCCCAATTTTCAAAAATGTTACTTGGAACCACTAAAGACATCCGTATACAAATTCTGATACCAGTTGGTTGTCGCATATAAAAGTTATGCACGTTTTACTTTCAAAAACAGCATCTGGAAAAATAATTCATGGTGGGCCCCTCCTTGAGACAGCGAAATTTGATGGCCGTCTAGTACACCTTCCAGATATAGGCTACATATTTAACAAATTCCAGGACTCTAGGATCATTGCTCTAAAAGTAGTTCAAAACCGCAGAAGTGGATCCGGACGGACGGACGGACAATACGTAAACAATAGCACATTTTTTAATTCTTAAAAAATTTGCTAAAAATATAAGAAGTTAAAAATTCTGTAAAAGTTCCACGAAGGTTCCAAGAAATTTCCAAGGAAGGATGGGCATATTGTAAACCATTTTTACATGATAAACGCGCTTTTTAAAATAAAGTTTGAAAAAATTTATTTATTTATTTATTTATTTATTTTGCCTTTATTTTTGAGTAGGCGGGGTTTCATTTACAAATATCCATGCCCGAACCCGGATTCGAACCAGGGACCCTAGCACCACAGTCCAGCTTCAACTGAACTGCGCCACACGAGCCGGCAATTTCTCGAAAAATTTCCAAATATCTGAAAAATAGTGGTACTAGAAGATATGAATGAAGATTTCTCAATCTGTTTTCGAAAACCAAAGACTATTTAAAGTGGAGAGCGAAAGAGTTCCTCTACACCAGTGGCGTAACTAGGTAGGTGCCGAAGGTGGCACCGCACTGAGAGAGCAAAGGCGCAGCAGTACCGAAAGTGCTAACGCACGGCTGGGCGCTGGCCTCGGATGCGCTCTAGGACACCACGTCCCGGTTATCAGTACGGGGTATAGACCAGTCACTAAAGAAAAAACGGCAGTTAAATTCGAATAGTCTGCTAAAGTCGACTACAGGGTGCAAAACAAATTTGGGAGCCTTTAGGATGAATCTCATAAACGGGCGATATATATTTGACGCAGTTTCGATGCTATACATTTTCGTAATGTGTATAAACAAAAAAATTCTTGGGCTCGATCTATTATAGTTTCAGAAAGTAATAAATGAACGAAATGGGTATTTAACTGATAAAGAAAGCGCTCGGTAGGTAGTCAAGCATACCCGTTGACAATTGTGCAACTTAAACGAGCACATTTGTGCTCTTAGGAATAAAGTAATATCTTTTCATTTATATTGAATAATTAAATTGAATACGTATTTAATATCGCTTTTGTTTATAAGTCACAAAATTTATTGGTCTAATTAATGGGGGCGCAAATGCCGCCATTGGGGGCGTGGTCCGAAAACCGACTTAATTACATTTAACGTTGTCGAAATGATTAATTAAAATTTAGCCTTTGTGAAACTATACGTTCGGCCGTCAATTATTTATAATTGGAATTAAGTTTGCTAATTACGTAAGCTGCTAGTAAATTCTATTAACTTAACTGAAATGATTAATTAATTCCTCCTCTTATAATTGACCCATATTTTAATTTTATGACTTCATGAAGATGAATTGAAACGTACCAAAGCTGATTTAGGTGGGTTTTGGAATGTTTACTGCGACTGAAAGACCACAGGAAATTTCGCCATAATACTAGTTCGCGGTTGCGTGGCCCATCGGTGCCGAGTACTGCCATTTCTGTGGTGACTCGTAGGTAGATCGGTAATAGTACATTGAAATACAAGTGCAGAAACGGTATTATTGAAAAACGAGTATAAATGTAGGAACACGAGCGCCAGCGAGTGTTCCTATTATACGAGTTTTTCAATGACCGTTTCGGCATGCGTGTTTCATACTATTTTTTCTACGAAAGTGAAAAATTCTTCTCTAGAAATTAGAAATTTCAACTAACCAAATAACGACAAAAAATCGTATAGTCTGATCGTAGTTGGATGTTTCAATTGTAAATGATCCAGTAAGCCGGTTGCCATGACAAAACATAATTGTTTGAAAAATCGTAAATTTAAGTCAAACAATTTGTGGCGTAGTGAAAAAGTGTTAAGATAGATTTTGACGAAACTGAAGATGAAGAAGGTATGTGCACCCCGCCGGACGTTGCGGAAATGGCTAATGCGGTTTCGCATGAATTGCTACCCCAAAAGTCTAAGCAGCGTTTCGGAAAGGAGCGTTTTCATACGAGAACAAATCGCTAAGTTTTTGAGAGAAGCGCCTGATGAAACATTTGTAATGATGAAGGTTTGTGAATTTCTTATTGTATTTTTAAATCATAAATAAGCATAATTTAATTACAGGTTGCTCTCGTCCTTGGAGTGGCTGGAGCTTGCCGTCGGAGCGAACGTTGTAAAATGACTGTAACGGATTTCACAGAACAAGTCACAAGATGCAATTTTATTGATACTTAACGATTCCTGACTCCAAGAATCATGTCCCAAGAACGTTTTCTGTAGCAGAAGGCAAAGAAAATTCTACCATTGTCTGTCTTATATAACGAAACTGTGAATAAAGCAATACAATTACAAAGAGTTACTTCGCATATGTTTATTAGCGTGTAGAAAATGCGTGCAGAAAATATTTTTTTGTACTCATTGAATGGAAAGATAATGTTTCCAAGCATCCTCGATGCACGGGAAAACGACTTTCCCGCATCGCGGTGTTTTTTAGTTTCCGCTGGAGAGAAGGGGTTATGCGCGTTCTTCGGTTGGTAGTACTTATTGAAGTCAACAAACGTCATGTCATGGTTAACTGTCATCTGCTATAAAATCAATTAAACCGTTGGTTGAGGGTATTTAGTGCGATTAATCGGAAACAGACGTACACTAAGTTTTACGTAAATATATAAACAAGAACTTATAACGCAGTCAAATTATTTTTCAGAATTGGAACTCAAGAAAAAGTAAAATTTATTGTTAAAACGTCTTAAAATGTGACCAGTGATATTCTGCAACTATTCGCATATGCAGTTTAAGAAAGCACATATTAACACACACAAAGCTTCCAAGGATTTTAAATGTAACGAGTGTATTTACGCAACTCAAGATAAATCAAATTTGAGAACACATTTCTTCACACATGTCTTCTGGGAATATTAAATACGATCAGTACACTTACGCGACCAATAAGAGCACTCTTTTCAAAGCATATTTGTTAACATTGACGACTTCCAAGGATATTCAGTGCAAACGATGCAATGCCGTGACCAGTAGTAGCACTCATTGCAAAGGCAAAATATGTATTAACCAAAGATGTGGAAGTTTTAAATGTAACCAGTGCAATTAAAAGTGGGTAGTTACAAAATTATGTTACCAACCAAACATATGATTGTGTTACCAACTCATGATTAAAAAAAAGCTAATTTACAAAACTTTATTAATTTTGACCTCTTTTTACGCAATTCGTTACAAAAAATATTGTACCTAACTCTTTCGGAAAGAATTTTCCCGCATTCGCACTAAATGCAGCACTCCCTACGGTCGTGCTGCAAACAAAGTGCTCATGCGGGAAAATTAACTTACCGAACTTGTTAGGTAAATAACTATTGCCGCACTAGTGTTTCAAAGACCTGTTTTCACAATCAATTTACCTACAAAAACAATCGTGTTTCTACACTTTCGTAGAAAAAAACATTTTCTTATAGAATTTGGCCCGTAGAATCCATAATTTCAAACAGTTTGAAGATTGGGCCAAAACGATGAGAGCGCAGCTTCCCTGGTTGCAAACGGTTAAAAGCAGATCTCCGAACTCTGCAAAGGCAATTTCGCTTCACGAAACGACCAGCTCTCCGTCTACACAACCAGTTCGCCCTCGCCCCACGCTCCACCAGCCAGAAGACTCGCATCCGCGCTCACTATCATTTTGTACATGTTGTAAATATATTCCATAAAACACAAAAGGATTTTATTGAGCATCGCCCGCTCAACTTCCCTGATCATATTCTTTTTTACACTCTTATGAGAAATAACGATACACTGTAAAAATGAAAATTTTACCATGCTCCAGGACAGTAAATTTTTTTAGAAACAATTCGTTTTTACCAAAAAAATTTGCGGAAGAAGCCCGAAATTGTGCAAAATCTTACTTAAAAGTTCACTCCATTTCGTCGAAATCGGAGGTTATGTTATCGTAACTCTTTTGTTTCCACCTTCAGCTATTTTAGCTGTCTCCTTAATTTTTTTCGTTCGGGTAACGGCTGCCCATCACCCGGGAACACTCTCTCCGGTGTTAAAAATTAAATTAACAATTAGTATCATTAACTTTAATTTAAATATTATTTACAAATAAGTACATGATATGGAAAATATATGTATGCTTACTTCGCCCCCACGATCCTCTTGGCTGTGTATCCAGGTAACGAATAGAAAAATAATAGAAGTAGTAACGTTAGTGCCAATATTACTAGAAACTTAAGTATTTTCCACTTCAAGTTTTGCCATAGGATGTATCTGAGCGATTTTAACGGATTCATAAACCAAACAAATGACGTATCTGGTCGACTGAAACACACAAATTAGACAATGTTAACCAAGGTTGCGTCTTTACTTTGGCTTGTCTAATGGTTCGGGTTCGTTTCTGCCTAATCCAACTGGATTCTTTTCAGCTTCCTCCTGAGTTAAGAGGTGTAGTTCCGCTTCCACCTTGCCGGTTAATTCTAAGACTTCGTTGTCCTTTTTAATGTAAAATGGCCACCAACCCTTGATTCGTTTCTGTTTAAAAATGTTAACCATGGGCACCGATCCGTCGTTTCTTGTTATCATTTCCATGGTACACAGTTTTGCCGATTTCGCACCGCGGGGAAATTTATTTAAATCTAGCGTGAGGGCGCCTGTAAGTATAATTTTTGGAGTGAGTCTCGTACCGTTCGCATGGCAAGTTTTACCTAGGAAGTCGTCCGCTGAAAAATGATCCGCGTCCCACACTTGCAAGTCGAGTCGGGCGGGAATTTTAGTTTCGGATTCGTCCCAAGAGAATACGGACTCTTTCTTTGTTATGACAATTCGTCTTTCCGCACTCAAATAGTCGAAATTGTAGACGAATCGCCAATTAAAGTTACCCTCGCCTGTTAGCGATCGGTAGTGGATGTCGGTTGACTGGTTGTCTTCTGTGCCTTTGACCCAACTAAAATTTTTAACTGAGATTATAACTTCATGTTTATTATACGAACCCTTTAACGTAAATGTCCGACATCTTTTCACCGGTGAAAAATGCGTCGTCTTCTAACACAACTTCGTCTGTGTTCCAAATAATGACCCGTAATTCGTAGCCTTTCGGTTTGCGTGGTGATATATTAGTAGGGGGTCCAGGTAAGGGCATGTCCATGGGGAACATGTCCACCCACATTTCAATTTTTCCTTGTTCCATGCCTGGCTTTTCTGGGTTGTACAGTGAACGAGTCTCTATATGCTCGGGTGTCAGGTAGCATCCGATGGGGAACTCCTGCCATTTATGCAAAATAGTGAGAGCCATCCTTTCTTCCATTATTTTTAAGTCATCTACCTCGTCAACATTTACTGGAACGGTAATTCGACCAACTTTTACGTGACCTGGAGTGTATACAGGCGGATCGATCTTGGCTTCCTTGCATAGTTTCGCTAAAATTTGTGTGGGTTTCATTGGATCTCTCCACGCATTGTAACCGTCTCTACAAAAATTCATTCGGTCGTTTAACGTCGCACGAAGATGCACTTACTCCTCATATTTTAAGGCAATCCCGCAGGTGGCTCTGTGACGGCTGTAGAATCTGTTCTCCAAGTCAATTTTTGTCTCGCCAATCATATCATCTGCACTCACCAGATCCCAATCAAATATTTGTACAGTCAAGAGGGAATCTTGCGGAAACGTTGCCTCGAATTCGAAGCATCTGGAAGAATAGCTGTGCCGTGAGTCATTCGAGCTTACACTTACTTTCCGAAGACCGGGTTTAATTGCTTAGATACGTAATTCTCCTTGTCTGTCACTCTTTTGGCGCCGAGCTGTAGTACTATATAGGGATCAGCTTTTCCGTTTAGATCCATTGGATGCAACTCCAGCGCTTTAACAACGTAAACGCGTACTAAAACTCGGATTTGCTCATTGGAAGGAAGCCCTTGGAGTAATCCATAGTTCAGGTCGAAACCTGTCAGGTGGAAATCCTCAAAATCATTGGGCAAGGGCCACTTGTAGATCGTTATTGCTCCCTTGAAAAATAAATGCACCCCAAGAACCATAGACGGGTAGCACTTACTTTAAACGATCCCACGATGCGGTTGTCGTCCTCGGACTCGTCCGCGCTTTTCTTACCGCGATACAATTCGAAGGTATGCAACCAATCCTTAAACCCATTAAATTCGGGTATTTTTTCTAGTTCCATATCAAATATCTGCAATCCAAGTTATTACTCTGTTGGCAGGTCAAGGTGATGCGCTTACCCTGGAGAAAGCCGACTTACGTTTAGGTTTTCCCGTAGCTTTCGGACTTAGCTTTGTGACAAACCGCGTGGCCGTTCCAACGGCTTTAAATCCAAACTTCTTGCGGTCCGTTGATTTGCTGCTTATCACTTCGACATCCTCGAGATCTGAAGGACTGATATCGTGCCGCAACAAACTTTGATTCTTGCTTGCTGGAGTTCTGGTGTCCTTAACGACATCGCCGGATGAGTAATACTTGGTCCACCAATCCCTATCTTCTTCTTCGTGCTCCAGCTCATCCTCCTCGCTTTTCTTCTTCTGAGTTTCCGGTTTAGGTTTCTTGGTTGTCTCTCTACTTCCATAGGAAATTGCGCCATTGGGTTCTTTCGGTAGGAGAGGGCTCTTTTCTTTGTTTTCGTCGTCTGTCGAAGTGTTGAGTGTCGCGTGCGTTTCGTTCGTCTGGTTCGCCGCGTTAATCGAGCGCTTACGTTCTTCTGCCTCTCTTTCTCTTCGCGTGCGAGGTACGTAGATGTACTTTTGAATGGAGTTAATCGTGTGTGTTCCTACGAGCGTGTATCGGCCGAAGCTTCGACAATCGACCGCGCGTATTGTTAAGGGCGGGCGGTAAAGTTCTTGCTCCGGCAGCTCTAAGTCCAGAAATTTGATTGGGCTGCTGAAGTTGGGGTTCTTTTTGGCATTCGGAATAATCGGCGAGTACAAAGTGTGACCTGCGCAATCGATATCGACCCTCGGCTTGTCGACGGTCATCAAATGCACACGTTTCAGGTCTCTCAGACCCCAGAAAAGTACTTCGATGCGGTATGTACAAAGCGTTGGTCTGATACCTTTCGGTACGGGAAGTATTGGTCCAAGATCTTTCATGTCGGTATCTTTAGAATCCGAAGCTTGCTTGGTTTCGGGAGTAGGTGGAAGTGCCTCTTCCTTTGAATCGCCATCGGGGTACTCCAAGAGTTCAAAGGTCGCCAGCAATTCGCCGGCGCGATCCGCGCTTCTTTTAACATCAAACCACTCTAATGAGGGTGGAAATTTCGGCTTCCAGTACGCATCGCCGCGTAACTTTACGTGGGGTTTCGCCATGGTGCGACCGATAAACTCCGACTTCCCCACTTTGTCTTGATCGAAAATTTCGATAATGACGAAGGGTGGATCCTGCTGTATGTCTTCGCTTGTTCCGTATATGAGGATTTCGTCGAATATGAGCAACTCGTCCCAGGTCGGGCTAACTGTTTCATCTATAACTTGGGTTGTCTTGCTAAACTCGCCTGCTATGACTGTAGCAAATGGATCTGAGAGACCGGATGCGTCGGAGCCGATTAGAGAGCGCGCTTGGTAAATATGCGCTCGCAATTGGAAGACCTGGGGGAACGAGCACGTAAAGCAAATGACCGGATACTGGGCGTACTTACGTGTTTTTCGGTGTAGTGGATCGTTAGTGGAGGTAAAGCATGTGGCCTATCCGCATTGCGTATTTCCTGCGTTATTTCGTATCCGTTAGGGACTCCGTTTAAGAAATTCTTCTTTTGCTTTAACAGCCCCAACCAAAGGGATATTTGCAATTTTGCTTGAATAGCCCAACCAGTGGGACCAACCGCCTTTTTTCCTGGTAACTAAAAATCGCACTTTAAAATGTGTCCATAAAGATCGTAAGGTACCTTTAAGAATATTGTCTGCACTTTCCCGCAAGATTTTCCTCGTTCTTCGTCGACGATCGCGTATAGTATGTCTCTAGCAATGATTCGGTGATATGCTTGCCTTTTTCCTCCACTTACCAACCACAGAAATATGTCAGGTACGGCGTGCTGGGGCTGAAATTTTCAAATTGTAAATAGCAAGCTGTGGATTAATTGTAAACGCACGTCATCGACCAAGGATTGCAGCGTCGCTAGGTACGAATGCGC
>NW_022170819.1:23970820-23974644 GCF_008802855.1 Photinus pyralis | reverse complement strand
AAATTTTTAAATTTTCCGGCTTTTTTTAAATTGCTCCTATTGTGCAATTTTTCATCAAATTCTTCCACTCTTCAAATTCTTTATTTCCATCTGATTTTTAAAACTCTTTTGGTTTATTTGTTTATTCAAATTCTTCAAGTTTGTTAGATTCCACAAATCGCCCAACTTATTCAGATTTTTTCATTCTTTTGTTTTTTCAGGTTCTTCGCATTCTTGACCTTTTCAAATCTCATGCGATTTCATTCTGAATTTGTTTGTCAAATTCTTCCTGTTATGCGATTTTTTAAATTTTTACAAATTTTTCCGACTCTTTCAACTCCTTATTTCCGCCTGATTTTAAGTTTTTTTAATATCCTTCAGATTGGTCCTTATTCAAGTTTGTCTAATTCTTAATTTTTTTTTCTTCGTGTTTCTTTTTTGATTTTTTTAAATCCCATCAAATAAAATAAAGAATTTTTCAGCAATTATGTATTTTTAATACTGTACGTAAATCTAATTAAGTGATTTATTTATTTGCGTAATTAAAAACAATTATAGGTATCTATATTAAACAAAAAATTTATAACAGTCTTGAAATGGATTAATTTATAACAGTAAATTGTATCACTCATAATTTATAACATAACACCAGCCCGACCTATTTACCTATTTATCACTAATATTCACTATCAGCATCAACGTTGTAACGAACTCGAAACAATTCGATTTGCCTATAGCAACCAAATTGCTAACACTCCGCCCACTATAAAATAAAGGCAATAAAATAAAAAATAATCTTTTTAGAATGGTTTCAACTACTCCCGAACAAACACATATTTCCTGGAAAGGATGCGTAATATCCACCTTAGCTTTTTATCGCTAATGACTAATTTTTCATGGCGCTTCGATGTCTTGGTATTTCTAGAATATTCGCTACAATACCTTTTGCCGTACTACAAATCCAAAAAATGAGATTAAATCATATCTTTGGCCGAATTTACACTTAGTGAGGGTTAAAATTAAAAAAATTATTATTAATTAAAAAAAATCGTTGCAATTAAAAACAACAGAACATATAAATGGCTTTTCGTTTGCACCAATAAATTCTATTTCGACGACTAATGACAGTAAACTACAGTTTACGTTAACAACTGTTTGTAAACACCCTGTATACTGCAATGTACAATGAATTTTAATATAGCTTCTGCTCATATACTTACTCTTCCTGATGATGTCTGCCTCATTTCCCAACCGGTAGGTAACTGTCCCAACTGATCCAGAGCAAATCCCCGCGACGCCAAATCTTTGGGTATTCGTGGATCGTGCCATGTTGACACACCAGTCGGAATATGATAAAAATACACTTGGCCCTGCTGTGTCGTCCGCAACTCTAAAATAAATTCGTAACGCAAATGTAGAAGACATCGAGCGTTATTCACCGTAACCGACGGGCAAATCTAATTTATTTGGATCACCGACTAGCTGTCCTTGAAGCGCCGCAATTTGGACGCCATTTAACGATGCGCGATTGCGTGCGGATCGACGTCGACCTCCGCTGTCGCCGCCGCGTCTTTCCTCCAAACTGCGTTGTCTCCGATCCTTCGACCGTCCATTCGTATTCTCTGAATTGGACAAATTAGGGACGTTACAACTAATGTTGTTAGGTGCCGGAACGACCGTACCAGATAGAAAATTTAACGGTTGAGAGAAACCGTCACTGGGCGAGGAGGATCCGGTACGCAGCGGACTCGTCTGATCCTTTTCAATATTTGCACCATTGGTTACGGGCGACGTACTACAACTCGGCCTTATCGGCGATTGCACCTCGTCCGTATTATTATTAACGCTATTATTATCGACACTATTATTATTGCTTAAATTTGTATTATTTATATTATTATTATTGCTACGAGGTGTCGCACGATTCTTCGCGGAAACGTGCGGTTTCAACCACTGAGTCGTTAAAGTTATGTGGTTCACATAGTACAAACGACCGTTGGGCGTGCGCCGCTCTTCCCAGCCTGGCGGCAGCTCGTCTTCTTGCGGCGACAATTCCCGACTCGCCGGCCCTCTGAGTTCGCCTAACGGACCCACTACTGCCAACGGCGTACCGCCGCATGGTCCGTCGCGCGAAAGCAACGAAATTATAATCTGTCCCTTAACCGGCTCACTATCATCTTGGGATGCTTTACACAGATCCAAACGTTGATCTGCAAATAGTGAATGAAGAAACAGATCGGATTAAAGCAAATTTCAGCAAAGATAATAAGACACTAGAGAGACAATGCTAGACTTTTTCATAATTCACCACAATTTTTACCCTGCAATCTAGTGACTCATTTGATCCGATAACTAAGCAAAGATCTTGGTGTATAAACAACATCGTGTAGCGAGGCCTACGATACTTATAGGCCGGAGTGCTCGAAAAAGTCACGTGACCTTAGGAGTCAGTTCGGGACACATTAAATTACACTGCGGCTTATGGAAAACCCGTGCGCGGCTCCACTATTTATTTTTTTACTCTGAATCCGTTTAACATAGAGCCACGAAATCTCAATGAGAGCTGGTCAATGGTACAGACAATTAAATTATAGTGTTTGTTAATTTTTAATTAACACTGGAAATAGTTAATTTTAAGGTTTAAAGTCTTTGAAGATAAAACGACGAGTAAATCCGTGTTTTTCTATATTTCCACAGTCATATTTCTGTTTCTAGGAACGATATCATTATAATTCTTTCGATGTCTTAAACTAGAATGATATGCGTATATAATGCCTTGTCTGGTATTAGTATAGATTTCACAAGCTTTACAAAATCGCGCATTAATTATCCGCGCAGAGCAAAATTCACCATCCGAGAAACTTTTTTATTGTTAGTAGAATTGTATCACATATATCGAATGAATTGTAACCAAAGGACACAAAAATGTTTTTCAGAAGGAATGTTTAAGAAATGGTCTTTTGTTCCCTTTTTTCAGCAGTTTTAGTAACTTCCGGAACACGCGAACGCTCAATGGAAATTATTAGTTTTTAAATAATTATTACTAATCGACTTTCAAATAATGTTTGTAATATTTAGAGACCCATTAAACTCACAAAATTAAAAATATTATATACAGGGTGAGTCAAAAGTATGGAATATATCTTATATCTTCGTTAATATTAGTTTTACATTATAGCTTCCGGAAATTCGTGTTTAGAACAATTCGCTCCTGTAGAATTCTTTAACAGAGTGTGAGTTTGTCTAATAATTTTTAAAGCTTATTCCCTAGGAGGTGGCTGGTGTACAACCATTTCTTAAAAATTCCTTAAAAAACAGTTTTATGTCCTTTGGTCACATACCATTCGATATTATATAATACAATTGTTCCAACAACAAAAAAGTTTCTCGCATGGTGAATTTTGCTCTGCGCGGATAATTAATGCGCGATTTTGTAGAGCCTGTTAAATCTACACTAATACAAGATAAGACGTTATATATACGCATAATTGGAGGCGCATATATCATTCTAGTTTAAAACACCGAAAGAATTATAATGAAATCGTTCCTAGAAACAGAAATATGACGGTGGAAATATAGAAAAACACGGATTTACTATCGTCATTTTATCTTCAATGGCTAAACCTTAATATTACTATTTCCAGTGTTACTAAAAATTAACAAACACTATAATTTAATTGTCTGTACCACTGCCCAGCTCTCATTTCATTTAAAATTTCGTGGCTTTATGTTGAACGGATTCGGAGTAAAAAAATAAATAGTGGAGCCGCGCACAGATTTTCCATAAGCCGTAATGTATTTAATGTGTCCCGAACTGACTCCTAAGGTCACGTGACTTTTTCGAG
>NW_022170819.1:23948037-23970720 GCF_008802855.1 Photinus pyralis | reverse complement strand
ACCCTTAATAAACACGTTTTGCATAAATTGTTTTTATTCCTAATATACCTATAAATAGATTAATGACCTATAAATAGAATTTGCTTATACCAACCTATATCACTTTCGCAACTCCCTATACATTTATTATCGAATTTATCGTAACGTTAGAGGGGGTATCTAGGAGGAGTTCGCTATATATGCGATACATTTATTATCGAATTTATCGTAACGTTAGAGGGGGTATCTAGGAGGAGTTCGCTATATATGCGATACATTATTCAGATTTTTCCCATTCCAATTCGATCATTCGTTGAGATCAGTCGTATTGTATCTGTTGGTGCGAATTTTATTAGTCGTATTTTATCTGTTAGTGTGTATTTTCTTAGACGTATTATATCTATAGGCGAGTTTTGTTATTTAATATTGCTTTTATTATTTAGTATTTTGAGCTTTTAGACGTGCAAGATGTTTACCGATTTAGTAAAACAGATTGCAAGTATTTTAAGTGTGCTTAGAACTAAGTATAGTGGCAAAACCGTGAGGCAAGGGATAATTAAGTGTGATAAGGCTAGACGTAGGATTCAAGATTCGATGCGTAGGTCATTATCCATAGGTGAAAGGCAACATCTTGAGGCTTGTTTACGTAATATTAAATCGATGCGTAAACACTTTAAATTAGAACAAAGGAGAGGCTTGGGTATATCTTTGAATAAAGGAACCTCCACTTCGGCTTTTAGTAATAGAAAAGAAACCGCAAAAGATCGCGTGCATTGGGATGACTCCATTTCGGCTTTTAGCAATAGAATACGAACTGGAGTTATCACTAATCTTAAACATAAAGACCCCGGCAACTTCTTAATGGATTGTAAGACCATCTTCAAAAGCCGAATTCATAACGCGTTGAAGCAAGATGAGGCTGTGAAAATAAATGCGATTTTTTGCGGGGAATTTGTGATTACTCAAGGTGAAAAGATGCTTAATGAGTATAAGTACTTTACAACATCAAATGCGGCAATATATAGGGATACTAACATAGATGAGTGGTTTAAGGAGAAGGTTGAGAAACCAATAATGAAGAAATTATCGGAATTTCAAGAACGTGATAGTGGTTGGGGACTTAGTGCCGTTGTTAATTTAGGAGTGAACATTAACAAATTTACACCTCAACTTGGCTCTTCATATATTGAGTTACCTGTCCTGATTAAGAGAAAAGAAGCTTGTATCAACGTTAAGAACGATGACAATGCGTGCTTTGCGTGGGCGGTGGTTTCAGCGTTGTATCCTGTTGATAAACATCCTCAAAGAATATCCAAATACCCTCACTACTCTTCCGTGCTCAAGCTAAAAGGGATCCAGTTTCCGATGACTATGCGACAAATTCCGAACTTTGAAAAACAAAACAACATCTCCATTAACGTGTATATTCTGAAGAAGGAGAAAAAAGACCAGTCTAATACGTTGCCTACCTACCTAACGAAGGAAAAGAGGGATAAACATGTGAACCTGCTTTTAGTGCAAGACTGCTACGAACAATCGACCAAGTTCCATTATGTTTGGATAAAAAATCTTTCACGGCTAGTATCGAAGCAGTTAAGCAAAGAAAAAAGGCAAAAGTATATTTGCGATAGATGTCTACATTTTTACCGTTCTGAAGATAAATTACATAAGCATATTAAGGATTGCATACAAAAGAATGATACAGCCATCAAGATGCCTACAGAGGAAAAAAAGATGTTGAAGTTTAAAAATTTTAAAAATAAAATAAAAGCCCCCTTTGTCGTATATGCAGATCTCGAGAGCGTTCTGAAACCTAGCACAAAAAAGACTGCATACCAACAACATATTCCAGCAGCTGTGGGATACTACTTCAAGTGCTCATACGATGAATCTCTTTCGTTCTACAACAGCTACCGCGGTGGAGACTGTATGCGATGGTTTGCTGACGAGATGAATAAGCTTGCGGAAGATGTCTCTACGGTGTTTCTTTGCCCCTACAAGATGCATATGACACCACAGCAGGAACTTGAATTTCAAGCAGCAACGCACTGCCATATTTGTGAACAGTCATTTAAATCTGGTCAAAAGAAAGTTCGAGATCACAATCACCTTATCCCGGAGAACAACTTCCGCGGAGCGGCATGTGAGGGATGCAACGTCAACTACCAGGACACTCATACAATTCCGGTGGTGTTCCACAACTTGAGTGGATATGATGCTCACTTTGTTGTAACAGATATTGCCACTAGAATGGACGGCAAGATCGACTTGCTCCCTATAACCAAGGAGAAATATATTTCTTTTACCAAACACATCAACGAGTCACGCATATGCTTTAGATTTATAGACAGCTTCCGGTTTATGGCATCATCGTTAGATAAATTATCATCAGCTCTAACGAACTTTCCTAATCTAAAGTCACAATTCTCTACACTACCTGAAGATCAATTTAATATTTTAACTAAAAAGGGTATTATGCCGTATGATTATTTCGACTCGTTCGACCGTTTCGATGAGCCTAGTCTGCCTCCTCAAGAGACATTTTACAATAAGCTAGAAGATAAGCCCTGTCCTCGAAGAATGTACCGTAGAGCTCAAGAGGTGTGGACCAAATTTAACTGCAGCAACTTGGGTCAATATGTTGACTTGTACATGAAGACTGATATTCTACTCCTTGCAGATGTCTTTGAACAGTTTAGATCAAGCTGTATTAGCACCTATGATTTAGATCCGGCCCACTATTTTACACTACCAGGCTTTACTTGGGATGCCATGTTGAAATACACGCGACAAGAGCTGGAACTCCTTACCGACCAGGATATGTTTCTCTTTGTCGAGCGGGGTATTCGTGGAGGGTTAAGTCAAGTCTGCTCTAAAAGAAGAGCTCATGCAAACAACAAATATATGTCCAAATATGATTCAACGAAACCGGATGTCTATCTAATGTACAACGATATCAATAACCAGTATGGCTGGAGTATGAGTCAATATCTTCCATATGGAGGCTTTGAATGGGTAGACTCCAACATCGATATCACTACGATTCCGGATGATGCAGATGAAGGCTACATTCTAGAAGTTGATTTGGAGTATCCACAGCATTTGCATGACGCTCACACGGATTTACCGTTCTGTGCATTACACATCAACCCAAAGACTATGAAACCGCCAACTGAAGCTGCGGAAATTTCAAAACTCATGGCGACCTTAAATAATAAAGAAAAATACGTCATCCACTATCGAGCCTTGAAGCAAGCATTAGCCCATGGCCTAATTCTCTCCAAAGTACATAGGGTACTCAAATTTAAACAGTCCCCTTGGCTAAAGTCCTACATTGACCTTAATACAGAACTAAGAAAAAAAGCCAAGAATGAATTTGAGAAGAACTTGTTTAAGTTGATGAATAACGCAGTCTTTGGGAAGACTATGGAAAATGTCAGAAAACGGGTTAATATCAAATTACTAACGCAATGGAAAGGACGTTACGGCGCAGAATCATACATTGCGAAACCGGAATTTAAATCTTGCGCCATTTTTAACGAAAACTTGGTAGCTGTAGAATTGAATAAGCTTGAAATTTATTTAAATAAGCCTATATACGTGGGCCAAGCTATTCTTGATCTAGCCAAGACAACTATATACAGCTTCCATTATGACTACATGATGGATAGATTTGGAGATAACTGCACTGTTCTTTACACAGATACGGACAGCTTAATTTACGAAATTCGTGAACAAGACCCTTATATGGCTATAAAAAGCGACTGTTTTAAATATTACGATACTAGCGATTATGACCCCAATAACCCATATGGCATACCCCTTGTAAATAAGAAAGTGTTGGGCATGATGAAAGATGAAAATAATGGACAGATAATGACTGATTATGTAGGATTACGATCGAAACTGTACACCACTAAAGTGTTATCCACTAAGGACGATTTAATAAAACTACAACAGAAATTGGAAGCGGAGGAGTATGATGAGGATGAAATTGCTACGGTTATTAAAAATTATGGTTTGACTAAGAAGGCAAAGGGGATAAAGAAAAGTGTAGTGGAGACTAAAATTACTTTTGACGATTATGTGGAATGTCTAGAGACCTATAAGCGCAAAACTACATCTCAAAATTTGATTCGTACGGATAAACATCAAGTTTATTCCATAACGCAATCGAAAATTGCCCTAAGTCTTGAGGATGATAAGAGATACCTGATTCCTGACTCATTTAACACTCTACCGTGGGGCCATTATGCTATCAGTAAGCCTCAAGATGTTGAACAGATGGAAGTTGATTAAGGTTGTGATTTTTGATGAATTAGTTACAAATTGTCAAAATCCTAGGAAATTTGTATACAAATTAGGATATTATTTTAGGAATATTCTTAGACTAAAGGTTATTAGCAAACTACCCCTGTATAAAGCTAAAAATAGTAAATTCTTGTATAAATTTAAGATTTCATTAATAAAGTGTTAAGGTTCAACTCTGTTATACACCTTGTCCTTTGCTAACGGATTACTACTTGTGCACAAGCAGTACTATTAAAAAGGTAGGCCTATTAGTTATTTTTTATACACCCTGTGTAGAGAAATATCTAATGGGGAATCCAATAACGAGGCCGTAAACATCTCCAATAAATTGCATTATTTCTAGTGTGAATTTATTGCCTCCTGGGTGGTCATGGAAAGAGGTGTATCTAACCAATAATAATTTAACCAAAGCTATACAAGGTAGATCGATAATTCGGTAACTTGTTCCTCTTCTAGAATATACGCAGCTAAATGTCCATTTTACTATTTAACGATTACGTAATTATGCTATAAGCACAGACAGGAAATATGCCTTGTCACCTTTCTCTTAGCGATTTTCCCTTATGCCTTCTAATAATCATCCTTGAAGACAATCCCCCCATTGGAGTTTGATATCGTCTAAAAAGGTAACAATGTAGGTTTTTATTACAAAATAATTTTGATACTTACGGTCCAACTCTGATGTAGACTATGTTTTCTGCTGTCAGCTTATTACTTATAAACGCCCATATAAAATAATCGCTGAATAAATACAATAAAATGTCACGCTTTCATTAAACTGCAAATTATGCGCGCAAGGACACGTATCCCTAAGAAAAGTAAATTATAAGCAACTAAAAATTGAAAAAAAGGCTTACCTGAGGTATATAAGAAGGCGCCTGTCTAAGTAGGTGTATACCCACATGCACTTTTTGAAATCGGATTGCGGATGCACGCCGTTTTATGGGAGATTTTCGAACTTTACGCATTCATACACAATAAAACCCGTATACAGGGTGTTTTTTTGGGAGCTTTAGTTAAAAGTTTCTGGGAAAGTAAAATAGGTAGGTTTTTGAAAATTTGTACTTAGGAGTTACTCTGAAGGCCCAATCGATGTAAAATATTTTCAAAATGGCCGCACTTCCGGGAACACCGGAAGTAGATAGTAACTTCGTTATTTTAAATGGCAACCCCTATTTTTTATTGCTTTTTTGGATTCTACGTGAAATTTCACTTCTTTTGATACCCATATGTCGATATCTACCATTTCTGGTTTTTAAGTTATTTTGACTTTAAGAAAAAAATGGCGGATGCAGATGGTACCTTGATAATTGATTACTTGCAAACGGTTGTAGTCATGGCAACCTATTTTTATCAGTGCATAGAGAATGAATAGGGCTTTCTTTTAGTGCACTTAAAAAAAAGTTAAGTTGCGTACGACCGCCCCTATTGATATCCAAATTTATGAAACTTCAAAGACTAAAAACTCAGTTTTTTTTAATGGAATGACCATGTTCTTACTATTCCATGAGATAGAGAATCGAAATTGGCATATTTTGACAATACATGTTCCTATAGCTATCTTTAACAGTTTCTGACTTATTCCCATTTTATTGAATTGACACTATTTTTTTAGGATTTTCTTTTTAGTAGTCGCCCATGATTCTATAACAATTGAATTTTAAACAAATCTAGTGACACTAATCCATCACCCACTGTTATAGGTTAACATAAGTTTTTCAAAGATCGAAAAATGACTCGCAGTGGTTTCACCTATTTTGGAATTTAATTGTTATTTATGGTGAAATGGGCAGAATCGCGGCGCGTGCTTTCCGTACATTCATATTCGAAAACTGGATTGTATGAATTTTGGAAATTTTGTACCCCTAATGCACTACAAACCGTTGAGGCACAAGTGATACAAAGCTCTACAAGAGAATATTTAAGAAAATGAATTGAATTGCAAATGCAAGATTAACAAAATAAATTCAATGCAAAATATAAAAAACTTTGTTGAAAAATTTTTGGTATGGAATTGTTGCTAGAACAGATATCGCATTACCTCTCTTAATTTCCAGACTTATACGTTGTTTAAGAAATTCAGTTGAACGACTCTGTTTAGATTTTTCAAAAATTTTCTGTCCTATATCCTTATTAAATGAGTTATTTATTAAAGAATTATTTAGACTAGAACTAGAATCAGTGGTATTAAAGAATCCATTCCTTGATTTGTTTAAAATTCGATTGTTATAAAATCATGGCCAACTACTAAAAAGAAAAAATGGCATCAATTCCGAGATCAATTCAATGAAATAGGAATAAATCAGAAACTGTTAAAGATAGCTATAGGAACATGTAATATCAAAATATGCCAATTTCGATTCTCTATCTCATGCAATATTAAGTACATGGTCTTTCCATTTAAAAAAACTGAGTTTATAGACTTTGAAGTTTCTTAAATTTGGATCTCCATAGGTGCGGTTGTACGCAACTTAACTTTGTTTTAAGTACAGTAAAAGAAAGCCCTATTCATTCTCTAAATGGGTTGCCATGACTATAACCTTTTTCAAGTAATCAATTATCAAGGTACCATCTGCATCCGCCATTTTTTTTTCTTAAAGTCAAAATAACTTAAAAACCATAAATGGCAGATATGACATACCTATGGGTATCAAAAGAACTGAAATTTCACGTAGAATCCAAAAATGCAATAAAAAATAGGGGTTGCCATTTAAAATAACAAAGTTACTATCTACTTCCGGTGTTTCCGGAAGTGCGGCCATTTTGAAAATATTTTACATCGATTCGGCCTTCAGAGTAACTCCTAAGTACAAATTTTCAAAATCCTACCTATTTTACTTTCCGAGAAACTTTTAACTAAAGCTCCCAAAAAAACACCCTGTATAGGTGTCGATATGGAAATGAAATGGGATAAAGTACCATATCAAATTCGCGAGCACGCGCTGCTATAAATAAACACTATCGCAAGATTGAAACTTTCCATACCAATTATTAGAATAATGACATCTGCGAACTCTGTTCTGTTATTGCTTTCGCAACTTAATAGTTATTATTTTAGATCGAGAAATGTGCAATCATTTTTGCGAGGAGTCGAGGTAAACCTGCATGTATATTACTATACGTTTTAACCGTATATTTGTAGAACAAGAAACTACTATTATTTTCGGCGGGATAAACCCAGCGAGGTATAAAACCACCATGTATTACGTTTTAATTATACATTGCGATCAAAAATGAGTGACCATCGAGTCACCTTTGGAATTTTTGTTTACATGGGAAATCGTACTTAACTTCAACTTTCAAAGGCGACTCGACAGTCACTCATTTTTGATCGCCCGATATATACCTATGTGTAGAACGGAGCGGGGGATTTCCAATTATGAATAACAATGCGGTCATTAAAATGGGCGTTGCTGACGTCGAGGCTCTCTTCGCCACAAATTTTATGTAAGTAAGCGCTTTAATTATAATAATAAACTTCAAATCGATATTTCAGATCTAAATAAAAACACTCTACATTTTGTTTTTGTTGTTTACCTACCCACCCCTGTTCTGGTTATAGGTTAGAATGATGGACCTCGCACCTGTCTCCTGAAATTACAATTTCCTACCCTATACCTATATGTCGCATCAATCTAATAGAGGGAGCCGGTTGAAAATATACCTCTATATGCATTACGACGCCAATAGATGGCGCCTCCGTACCATTAAACCAAATACCATTAAAATAGGTTCGTTATAAATACAACTATCCAAGCATTATACCATAATAGTCTAATTAGCTCAGTGGTTATGCTATAGGACTTGTAATCCAATGGTTGACGGTTCGAATCCGTTCCATTTAAAAAAAATTTCAGGGTACGAAGGGGTCGAAGTTTGAGGATTCCAAGATGGCGTCCAAGAACTTGAGGATTCCAAGATGGCGTCCAAGAACTTGAGGATTCCAAGATGGCGTCCAAATGACGCCTGCGCAAAGCGGCGGGGCGCGCATGCGCACATCCAAACTGCTCCAAAAACACCCAAATTACAATTTCCTACCCTATACCTATATGTCGCATCAATCTAATAGAGGGAGCCGGTTGAAAATATACCTCTATATGCATTACGACGCCAATAGATGGCGCCTCCGTACCATTAAACCAAATACCATTAAAATAGGTTCGTTATAAATACAACTATCCAAGCATTATACCATAATAGTCTAATTAGCTCAGTGGTTATGCTATAGGGCTTGTAATCCAATGGTTGACGGTTCGAATCCATTCCATTTAATAAAAAATTTTCAGGAGGTTCGATATAAATACAACTATCCAAGCATTATACCATAATAGTGTAATTAGCTCAGTGGTTATGCTATAGGACTTGTAATCCAATGGTTGACGGTTCGAATCCGTTCCATTTAAAAAAAATTTTCAGGGTACGAAGGGGTCGAAGTTTGAGGATTCCAAGATGGCGTCCAAGAACTTGAGGATTCCAAGATGGCGTCCAAGAACTTGAGGATTCCAAGAACTTGAGGATTCCAAGATGGCGTCCAAATGACGCCTGCGCAAAGGGGCGGGGCGCGCATGCGCACATCCAAACTGCTCCAAAAACACCCAAATGAACCTTAGAATTTCCCATAAGAAATAACATAGGATTTCGACCAAAAGTGGGCTCGAACTCTCCTAGCCTATCTACTTTTGTAGCCTTTTGATAGATGGCTCCATCTATTGTTGGAATTTGACAACGCCATTTTTCGGCGCATTTGACAGCGCATTTTCTTGCCTTTATTAGTGTGTGTCGATTTTCATCTTTCTTTCGTGAGTTAGAACGCATGGAATTCTAATTGCCATAATCCATATCTCTGGCGATTGGATTCATAATTGGGGATTCCGCAGTATTGTAGGACGGGATTCACCTACATAACTTCTATAGTGAAAATATAATTTGCGTTCTTCCTTTCTTATCGTAAGTACCACCATTTGCATTTCGTGTACTCAGAGTATACCCGGCTTTAGGTTTCGGCTCATATTTGCGTACCCCAATTTCAATTCTACGATTAGACCTCTTATCTAAGAGGGATGTAAATTTTAGGTTATGAAAGAAGGATCGCCTTAGATTTCTTTTGGAGTTTGAATTGTTAGTACTCGTTTAAGGACCAGTTCAATTTTAATTTTAAGTATCAGTATAAATTCCGAATACGTCTCACTGTACTTACAATTCTTGTTCGACATACGAGTGTGGTAACCTTGGATTAAGTCCACCATTACCTGGGAGTGCCGACACCTTTGACATATCTTTCCACCTGCACAACGGGTCATGGAGGAGATTTGAGATTCGATCCTTAACAGAGGAACAACTTCCGTAACTTTAGCGCTTTAGTTAATAAAAATTTTTGCCCCTTCAGGCTCATATGCGATTACATTCAAACTCATCAGTACCTATTTAGTATCTTTGCCATCTCGGTTAAGATATGATCGAGTTTGAAACGCGAATGTTGTTGGGGACCACCAATTCCTCCTGAAGAGTTTGCCCAATTAAGTACCGTACCTGGTATAGAAACAGATTACGAGTAGAGTGAGGCCTTTCAGGCACTATTTAACTAATTATATACCGAGCCCTGCGGCTTGGGACGTTTTCAGATTGTCCAAAACGAATTACCGCTGTGGAAGATCTCAAGCCCTTATTTTGTGTTCCAACCCTGAGCTAGTTAGCCGTTTATGCGGCGGATTTGAGCAAACGCAGCGTACATTGCCAACCGTTATAGGAGTTATATCCGATCACGATAAGGGATCGAGGAGGATATGATTGGTAAAAATTAATTCTTTTCCTTAAGACCCTTCATTAGAGTACCATGAAGGATGAAACAAGTTCCACCTCACAAACCCCCTCTTTTGATAAGGGGCCAGAAGGAATGGAGGTAGCTGGTAGGAAACAGTTTCTTTTGTTGATACATTTAATTAAAATACCATGAAGGATAATTTCAACCCCCCTCTCTCCATCTCCCAATGATATCGAAAAGGAGTCGCGCGGGCAAGTGTGTAGGTACAAGCCAATTCATTTCGATGAGAGTCTTCATTAGAATACCCTGAACGGTAGAACGTGTACCAGTACCAGATGGCGGCACAGTCGTTGATACCGCTGATGCATAGATTTAAAATGTAATAGACAAACTGATAATAAAAGACTTCATAAACTGGGTTTACCCTTATATAATAAACTGCTTTCGAACAGAAGGCTGAAACTTTCTATGACGGCACCTTATAATTCGATTACCCTTACCAGCCCACCCTAATACCCCACTTTTAAAACAAACTTCTTCCAATTTCATCATTCTTGCTTACCTACTACCTAGAGAAACCTGACTTTTTAAAGAAATCACCCGAGAACCAAGAGCCACACAGAATCTTTTAATAATAATTAATCTTATTTTAGGAGAACTTGGTAGGAAATTGGACAGACTTGGAATGAAAGTAAAAAACGGTGATAGTAATACAGGGAAAGCTTCAAAGTAGTTTGGGAGTGTTTTAAAAACAGTTTGAGGACCTTAAGAGCGACGTGTCAGGAAATTAAGAGAAGGAAGGGAACATGGGTAGAACCTGATAAGTACCTGACGAGTTTAAGGGGAGGAAATTGAAGGGTAAAAGAGAAACTGTAGTGTTGATAATAAAAATCGGTTTCCATATTGAGGCGTCCGTTTGGTTGGTTTGCGGAAAATAATTGGAAAATTACCGTAATGCCGCTTGTGGAATTTAATAATCGGTTCCTTTCACATAGTTCTTTGTTTCGTCAACCAAGGCCCTGCAGTGTCCCCCGTGGTATTTTTGGCTCTCCCATCTTAAATTTCTTTTCTCGCAGTGAAGTATCTGCCTTTGAGTTGATTAGATACAAATGGTTGTACGCCATTACTTTTCTGACTTCGCGTCTACCTGAAAAGAGATTTACCATATTAATCTTTGGAGTGGTTTCTCTTTCTCTCTTTGATGCCTGTGGTGGCTCCATTACAACGTTTTTACGGATCTGCATTTCCATATTAACAATACGTGGGTTTTACCGTCACTCATACTCAACTCTTCCCTCAAAGTTCCCTTTTGGATTACCTTTTACGTTGATTTATCTGGATTTTACTTACGACCCCCGCAGTAAGTTGATGATATAGCATTTCTACTTGGATCCGCCATTTTGGTTAGGTTAGTACAGGCGGACGACACGCGATAGATGGAGTTTCTACATTCCCGGCTTGGAAATTCTACCTACAATAACCATATGAATCTACTTCATTCTGTCAACATTAATCTCTACACTTCGAATTTTATACCTGGAGATTTCAAGACAGTTTCTATAACTGTTAGCATTTACGAAACCTTGGAAATTGTTACTGTTGTAGATCGCTTTATGAAAAATAGGCGACGGATCGTGCACGTTGAAATCTCGCCGACGGTAACATGAAACTTCTTTTAATTTTCAAATGATTTCTCGGAATTCTGTCTTTTCTGGTGTATACTTGTATGTTGTAAATTACGAGCAAACCACCATTTTATTAACAATCTAATCTAAAATCCAATCTGATGGTTCACACTCTATTAAGTGTCCCACACTGGTAGCAACGGCTTTCCAAACGCGAATCTTTTCCAAATTCTATCAGAAATCATGCGATACTATTGGCTCTACTACGATCAAGACAACTGCTGCCCCTTTTTAGTATCACCTGTATAAGTAAGACCGCCATGGTTTTTTTTAATTGTGGAAATCGAACTCTCGAAATCTTGTTGATTCATTTCCTCCTGATCAAGAGAATGATCTAATGCTGAGCTAGCAATTGTGACCCAATACATTTAGAAAAAGAAAATGATATAAATCGCGGATATAATTAAACGGTGGAAAAAACGCACCACGTCTGCGCTCCACCATGAACATCATTTATTTGGACAACTATACTTTAACGCCATCATATTTTATGCTTCCGTAGAAAATTAAAAAAGTTAATATTTGAAAGCCTGCAGGAGAATGTTTATTTCGTTTATTTTTCTTTTAGGAATAACAAGATTTTTTCTTCGAAGCGAGTTATCCCGTTACCACCTGTAATTTATTGTGGTAAGGGTTAGCCACAACACGGCTGCGGTGAAAAATCCCATCCCCGAGCTGAACATAGAGGCATACAAGTAGGTAGTTAAAGTTCCAGCAGCCATTTTGTAAGGGATCCTCAAAGTTTTTTCATCGATTTGAAAGCGAATTACTTGAAAAACAAGAAAAGCTCTTGTACTAAATCATAACTGTCAATGAAATTAAGGATGGCATTTCAGAAGTAACAATACGGTTAAGCAATTTTCAAGAACCGCAGCATTTGTCTACGTGCGTACTGCATGAATCAAAGAGGACGCAAAACGCACGCATTTATCATGGTAATGAAAAGGTTCGCGCCCCGTTCTCCTGACAGTTTTCCAATTTATTTGGGTAGATCTCCTAAGAAACCTATCACCTTAAGTACATTATAAAAATACTGCTCCACTCGGTTCGCATCAGATCAATATCGCGCTCCCATAACTCAAAATTTGAGTTAACTTAGCGCCCGACGACTTGCGGACTATGCAAATTTCCAACACAATACGCAACATCATCGCAAGAGGTAATCGCCCATTATTTTAATAATGAACCAAAAAATTCGTAATCACCTCGTATTGGTCGCGCGTTTGCGCCGTTACCGGCAGCTTTCGGGCTTCCGCTGAAAGCTCCCGTAAAATCCAGTCTGCAGCTTACGTTTTGAAACGAGGTCGCGTTTTCGCATACGCGCACTCGGAACGTTAATGGTGCGTGTTTTATTGCTTATTTATTTACCGCTAACAAATTGATAAACGGCACGCGAACGCCTATAACGTAATTATGACGGACAGGGCACGCGACCCCACTAACGAATTATAGAGTGCGAGATTTTAGGCCGGACGTAGCTAAATTGAACCAGAAAAATTCTGCCAAACAGATCAGGTAAGGTGACTTGAATTTTCCCATGGCGACCGACGCTGCGGAGCATCTGTTGTTGTTTTCGCAATGAGAAAAAAAACGCACTTCCTCTGTGGACCGGGCGAGTAAGTGTTTCACTTAGCGTGGGAAAAATGATTTAGCTGTGTCCTTATTGATTATTTACAAGCAAAACCAATTGTTGCATGTCTCTGATTTGGAGTTTGTACACAATTGAGGCGGTACTTTGTTATTGTTACAAAGACAGGGGACAAATTAGCCCTTATCCTTTTGTTGCATTGTTGTAAACGGTGGGGTCAGTTTGGGATTATACACGAGCCACAATAGAGGCCCAAGACATGGTGGCCCTAGGTAATATTATTGTAGAGAAGGATTTACTACGAATTTTCAGATAGTGACATCAATTATGATGAGTAGTTGCCCTTTAATGTTAATTATTGAACTAAATCAGAAAACAGGATTTTCTCGGTCAAAGTAGAGAGAGTATGTTTGATGGCAAGTTTTTAAATATTTTTCCATTGATTGAGGTTCACATTTCACAAAGGAAAAAGGAAAAATCCTCAGAGTTCCCTGAATATGAAACAAGAAATAATATCACAACATTCATTTCAAAACGAACCACTAAAAAGAATTGCAAAAAAACGTCCATTTAGATATAGCCTAGGGGGAAGTTTCATGAAAGATTTGCTTTAGTTTACCCCTACTTTAAGTTATAATTTACAGCGCCCATCATTTTAAAGATGATAACATTGCACATTACAAAATCACCCTCAAATCAAGTTTTGATCATTCACCTGGGCGTCTTTTTGCAATTTTTGTTTTTGATCAAAATCACAAATTAGAATCGGTGGCTCCTTTCATTTTTATAGTCGATTTAATAAGGTTGACTACTTTCTGCTAGTGTAAAGGAAGTTCCATGATTAGGAAAAGCTTAGGAAAAGCTTCGAAACTTTAGAGTAATTTACAATCAACATGAGAAGAGTAGGTAATAAATTCTTAGGGAAACTTGAAAGGAATTTAATGGGAACGTGGAGAAATACTTTGGGAATTTGAAAAGGAACGGCGAACTTGGAAACTATTTGAGGGACACATAACTCACATTTGAGGATACTTGAATGAGACGGGGCGGAAAGGCGGAACTTAAAAAAATCATACTTTGACAAGAGCTTGTGAGAAATTTGGTGTAAATTTGTAAGAAACTAAAGAAGAACTACAGAGCAATGTAAGTAGGAAGTTTAGGAGAAAGAAAGGAGATTAGGGGCAGTGCAAAAGGAAGAGGAAAAGAGAAATAAAGGAACGAATTACATTAATTAACAACAGGAATCATTAATTATTTCTGGAGATGGGGTTTTTGAAAGGAAAACGTGCATAACCTGTACATTGACCTAGGTACCAATTTTTCTCAGATTTTGCATACCCGTTCCTTTAGTGGTGCCATGTAAAACATTTCAAAATGGAGAAAGGGGGGGGGGGTTAACACATGGTATTCCAATGAACGGTCTCAACGAAAGGAACTGTTCTCTACCAACTTCCGTCCTTTTTTCTTGCTCATTTTCAAAATTGGGGGAGAGGGGCACTGGATTAATTCTTCATGGTAATCTAATGTGGTGAAGTCGAAGCGAATACCTTGAAAACGAAGTGTTGGAAGAGGGCACTCATAAAGGGCAATGGAACGTTAGGACGGGAGACATCTACTGATGATGTCAACACTTTGAGTACCAATATCTGCAGAACGGAATGTCGGAGGAGGGTACTGACAAATGGCGGATAGATTGTCTAAACGAGACACATCCACTGACAATGTGAAGACTTACTTATGAATATCTCAAGGGAAAAGGGGAAAAAACATTTTGGAGAATTTCTAAAAAATGTAACTGGGTATCATTAGGTACCGCCTAATTTTTTGAAAATTTATTCAATTCTCATAATTTGAAGACTACGTAATTATTTTACCTTTTAATGAATCAAACGAAGGAAATAAAAATTGTAGCTCAATCAATCAACATTTATTATCGCCAAATGGCAACAATTACTACAAAATACAAAACAAAATCTAAAACAGAAGAATTTTTTTTCCCTTTTTCGTAAAGCCATTCTCATCCATTTTTTTTCCGCCCCACCCCTTTTCCAGCACTTCACTCCTGCTTTCCCATTTTCTTTCCATTCCCATAGCATGCGCTCGATATGTTCCTCTCCTCACATTCTTAATCATCTGATCCACCTCTGTTACCATTATTATTGTGTTGTCCGCGTAATTCAGGGGCCATATTTTTCTTTTTCCCATTACGATCCCTCCACTTTGACCTTGTCTTAATATTTTTTCCATACCCCTAAATAAAGTTCGACTAAGAGAACATCCCTGTCTCAGTCGTTTATTTGTCCAGAACACCCCAGACTCCTTCCCTCCTGTCCTTATCCTTACTATTGTCCCTTCATATAATCCCTACGTTCTGCCCTCTAGCTTCTTCTTTATTTTCCCATTTTCCATACTTTTTCTCTTGTCACACAGCCGCCTTTAAATTAATGGAAAATACTATCACCTTTCTGGCTATTTTTTCCAATACTTTTTCCACAAACCTGTATTAATGGATATATACAGGGTGTGGAATTAGTTTGCACAGCATAGATATTTCAATGGTAATTTCTGTATACTGAAACATCTTCTCCTTTAATTATTTTACAGCAAAGTTGTAACCGGTTGTCCATAATTTTTTTGAGGATTATGAAATTTTGCATTTATTCATGTGCTGTGGAGTTACCTTCTAAGTTTTTCTTGAGACTCGATCGCCACTCATTTTTTATCGCATCTTATATCAATATATGTTGCGTAAGCCATTTCTACACCTTGTATCCTCCCCGCCCATCCCCTTTGTAAATTCACATTTGTGTTTCTCTTCTTCTATTCCTCCTACCATTGCATAAATGTTCTGTACCAATCCATATCTTGTTTAATAGTTTCCTCATCTTTTCCTTCATATTAATCTGTGTCTCAGATCCTCTTTCATCCTTCCCTACCCTTTTCCCTTTCTTCAGTTTCTTTAACTTCTGCTCAATCTCTTCTCTTGGTGTACATCGTCTCCTTGAAACCTCCTTTCTTACTACTTCCTCTGCCGCACCTCCTCCTTCTCCTGCTTTCACTGTGGTACCTTAATAAAGTGCTACTTCCACTTGCCTATTTGTATGCCTCTTATATTTGTTCTGTTTTCCCTTTTCCTCTGTTTATCATCTTCCAAAAGTACTTCTCTGTTTTTATTCGTATTTTTTCTGTTTATGCATTTCTATTTTTTTCTTTCTCCATCATTATTCTACACATGTTGCTTTTTGTGTACACTCCCTGTTCCACTACTTCTTTCTATTATCTCCCCCCTCTCCTTAATTTACCTGTTTCCACGTTATTGCTTTATTAATACTTTCCTTCATATGTTTACACTGTTTCTCTACCTATACCCACTCGTATTTCTTCTTCTTCTTGCTTCTCTAGTCTCCTTCTATACGAATCGCCCTGTCCCCTTCGTCTTTGCATCTTTGCATTTCTTGATCTTTTCATCTTTTCCTTTTGACTTATTTCTATTGATTGGTGATTCCATTCAAACCTTGCTCCTACCTTAAATTGTTCTATTCGTTCCAGTATTTTTTCATTTACTGTTGTGTAATCAATTATCGACTTCTCTTTGTTGACCCTCTTTATCTCTTGATTTTCTGACTTGTGTTCCTCTTCCCACTTCCCTTTATTCTCTGTTTTCGCATTAATATCTCCCTCAATATTAGCCTCTCCTCTGCCCTTTCATCCACCATGTACTCTATTTTCTTTTTAAACCTTTAATTCCTTCTATGTTGTATATATTTATCACCTTCATTTTCTTTCCTTCCACTCTTTCCTATGTCTCTTCCTCCTCTTTCCTTTCCTACTCCCATTCCCGTTAACCTTTTTTACCCCTGGTAATATACCTCCTTCTACTGTGTTCATTATAATATCTCTCTCCGAAATTTGGTTCTTCCACCTACACACACTGGATATCATGTTATTTGTTTTCTCCAAATTATTTTCTTCTATCCACGATTCTACCATCCCTTTCCCATGTCCTTTTAAAATGAATGTAAATGTAAATAAGTGAAGGTAAATTTGATCCTATCTTCTATAGTTTTGCCAACAATATAGCAGCTAATTTTAATCTTTTAAATCGTTAGTTTACGTAAACCATTTTAACCATAATGAAGAAGGTAAAAAGAATTTAATACGAAATTTGCGGTGCGTGAAATGAATTTGATTGTTCTATGGCGAAATTGAAGAAGCTGAGAAGTTTGAATGAAGATAACGGAACTTAAGAAGAATATGATGAGAACTTCTGGAACTTTTAAGAGAGACTTGTACCTCAAAGGAAAGTAAGGGAAGACTGTGAAGTACTTGAGAGCAAAAATAAAATGGTGGAGAGAGGGCCACTAATTATGATCCCAATGTTCGGCTAATCCACCTCTGTTGCGGAGTAGAAAACGTACAAGATTGCAATTCCTGCTTACATATCGTTGTCAATTCATCAACTTTCCCCATTTCCGTATCTAATTGAAATAACATTCCCTAAATCCTATAAAACAAACACAATTTTTCAGTACAGGGTGGCTCGCTCCCCTCTTCGGCATTGTTTCAACTTAAAGAAACGACACTCCCTTGCAGTATATACAACAATGTATTACAATATGTTTTTAGTTTTAAAGCAGCTTTTATTGGTGAATATATTATTATTATGAATATCAGTTTCGCTAGTGAGTAAAGCAGAAACAATTTCATTAATTTCTCTCAAGTTGCCTTTAAAATTTCCCTGAAGTATTTGTCAAGTTCTCAAATTTCCTCTACGTTCTTTTCAAACGTTGCTCTATTTCTTATTAAACGTCCCTTAGGATCCTCATAAATTTGCATCAAGTCTCCTCAAGTTTTATCTCATGTGTCTTTCAGTTTCCCTTCAAATTATATAGTTTTTTACAATCCTTCTCAAATTCCTTTCATTTTGCCTTCAAGCTTCTCGCTTTAATTTGTTAGGGAGGCAAGAAAAATAGAAAAAGAAAGGGAAGTTGTTTTAAATAACAGAGGAAGACGTACGAGTAAATCGTAGTTTGTTTGGTGGTGGACGTTAATCGTTGTTTTTCTTTGTGCGGTTGAAGCACACTCATGAAATTACATTTAGTTAAACACGGTAATCAAGTAAAGTATAAATGGGTCGGGGTGGTTAATTAACAGTTATTATTAAGCTCTAAAACCAAAAAAATCCGATTCTGCCGAAGACATATTGGTAATATCGGTCTGGTCATTGGTATCCCGTATAGAATTGTTGAATACTTGTGTAATTTGATTAATAGTGACCAGCTTAGACCACGTAACAAAGTTGCAGGGTAAGCTGAACGTAATGGAAAACGAGGCACGGTAAGTGAAGGGATGAGGTTATGTCTAAGCCATGATTTACGAAAACAAGCTCATCTACATCTTCTGCATTTGTCAGACTGGTCTAACCTACGACTACAATTTATACTTTCGTCCCCTTATACTTGTTGAAGGGTATATAATCTAAAATTTAAATAAACTGAAAGCGCTTTGCCGCATTTGAACGTTGTAACCTAGCACGTACTTTATTAGTTTTTATCGCCAAATTCCCTCCTTTCCGCAAGTGACACTCCAAATAAAATTGACGTTAAGCGTGATTTAGGTTTAAACGCCCACTTTAATAAGTAAGTGTCTCAGATAAAAATTCCCGAACACGCCCGCTCCTCAATATTCAACAGTGATACAGGGAATCATTTCGGTCCTTGCAGACAGATAAATTGCAGCTGGTAGTACGTGCTCTAGAGGGTGTGCTTTAGCTTCGAGCGTCCTTCGCCTAACAAACGATCGAGGAAATATTTACATTTTCTCTCCAAAGGTGATGAGAAATGCAAAAAACTGTGAAAGAAGGTCCACTTTAAGCGCTGGCCATTGTGTTTCAGAACGTTCGCGACATCAAGATGGATAAAAAACTCCTTTTCTAAAGCTGGTAGCCAGTTTGATTAAAATGAAACCGAGATGAAATTTTCAATTTTGCACCGTTCACTCTAGGGAGACGAACTCGTTAGCTTTGCATCTCAGGTTCGCATATCATTTTTTTTAATAGACCATTAGGTAAGTGGGTACATAGTATCGTATTTTTACTTATTTTCAGGTATAATTTCAGCAAAACTTGATTCCTTTGTTCCACGGTAAGTGGAAACACTTAGCAAAATCTTATTTCCTTACTCAATTCCTAGGTGTTCTTGGTATATGCTTTGCTGTTCTCGTCCTCCCTTGGGCTATATTCCTTGCTTTTCTTTGCGCAACAAGTTAATCTCATGATGTTTTTACGCTCTTGGAGTGATTTCTATATCTTTACATCTTCCGCATATGCCCTAAGTGTTCTTTGGCATTCACTTGATGTGCGTATTAAAATGGATTTACGTCTAATAATCGACCACTTCGCACTTCCGTAATGGAAATACCTTCCAGAGTTGTGTGTAAGGACAATAAAGGCAAAGTTATAAGCTTCTTGGGTCGCCATTTATTACGGTTTTCATGGCAGTATTAGGAAAATGGCACGCTATTATGGGAAACATTAGCGTTATTTCGAAATATTTTTAAGTTTCGTCAAAATAAAAGAACGGAATTGATTGTTCTCAATTTAAAGGCGACAAAAATCTCCCGAAGCCGATGACATTTTCAGGGTTACAACTCTAATAGCACTATGATGACCGCAATGGATTTGTTGCACTGCAATGTTAAATGTCAGAGAGTTTTATGTGTCCTCAATTAGTGTAACTAAAACAAATGTGAGTGGCCTAAATAATGACAAACGGAACAGATAATTTCCATTAATTAAAACTGTTGCTAAATGACGTACACTACTCGCGGAAATTATTTTATACATCGCCAAGGGACATTTTTTTCCAAATTCGCTTTACGTTGTTACACAAACCTAAAACAAATAAAAGCAGTGGTGGAGTGTCCCATTGCCCTATATTAAAATTTATTGAATGATTGAATGAAGAACAATAATTAACGATTACAAACAATCATAACAAACATCACAATTGGTTCTTTTCAGCACTACAGAATGTATTCAAAGAAATTCGTGAACCTCCTTCAATAAATAAATACTTAGGGTGTATTTTCAAAACTCAATAATCTGGAATCTTACAAATTTTGCTTAAAAGTGAAAGAAGAATTTAAATCTCGAATAATATACAGGGTGTTCTCTTTCAAAAAACGCAAATTTAATGTTCCACACCTTTATGACCAACCCTGTATAATTAAACTTATTACTTACTGGCAACCGGAAAACTTGAAGCTTCCCGAAAAGCGTTACAGACAATTGTAGACCTCGGAGTAGTACGACGGTCGGACAGCCCGTGGGAATCACCTCTGCTCCTGGTGCCCAAGAAAGATACCGAATGGAGACCGTGCGGAGACTACCGCGCACTCAACGCACGAACCATCCCGAATCGCTACCCGATCCCACACATCGAATTCCCAGGAATTGGCAGCGACCTGGTGAAGGCGTATCATCAAATTCCAGTTGCGGAAGAAGACATTCCTGCGCCAGATACTGGGGGTGGAAAACTACTCCCGAAGGTTTATGAAAAACGCCGCAAACACCCAGGCATCGCTGCGTGAACTACTAAAAGGGAAGATCAAAGGAAACCAGCCACTACCGAAGCTCAGGAAGCATTCCAGCTATGCAAACAGCAAGTTGCCACTGCAACCATGCTACATCACCCCGAAACAGGCACAACTCTGAGCATAAAGACAGATTTGTTTGTTGGCTTTTGGTTTTTGTTTGTGCATTTTTTTGTTATGAAATAAATATTAGTGTCGAAAACACTAAAGCACGATGGAGCCTCTGGTATACAAATATTATGCGTTTGATTTCTAAAACTGTTTGCGATGTCTCGTAAATGAACCTTATTAATTTTGAGCTCATTCCTCTATATAAAACTCGCAATTTTCGGGAAAAATCCAAAAAAAATCAGTAAAATTTACTGTATCAACTTTCTTATTTGTGGATTGATCTTTTTGATTTCAGCGGCGACTCTTCCCACTAAAAGCAAATGCGATGTTTCTGATATTTTAAAGCCACCTCTAATAAAACCACACTAATACTCACTAAGTTAACATAATCGGCGGCCAATTGACCCGATTTCGTTATCTCTATTCTTGAGAGAATTTGTTTGATGGTTGATTGTAGTAGTAGGGGAGCCCAATAGGAGATTTTGGGATTTACTCGGGCGCGCCAGATTAAAGTAAGGTGGGTTGACTACGTGTTGAAAAGTGTGCATTTCAATAATCTGGCGATTTGAGCGTGACGCGAGAGTGGGAAGGTTACAAACTTGCAAAAAAGCGATCCCTTGACGTCCTCGATCTAATCTACAAAGTTCAATAGGTCGCTACGAAGTTCGAGTAAATCCCCTGAGAAGTTTGAGCTTTTATTCAATGAAAAATGACGAGAACTCCGCTTCCTGTACGAGAGGAGGCATCAGAAGAATTGCTACAAGGCGTGCACCCAGATGTCTGGGGGCCAGTTTGAGTAGAATCAAAGAGAAAAGTATAGTAATTTAGCAGTATTCATCGCAGACAATAATAAAAATCGTTTTGGCTGATCCTTTTTTGTGGCACTCGAGCTTCTTTTACATAATATTCTTCACTGCCTTTTTTCTATTTCTTGTTTCTTCACATTCCCTCAAAACCGGATTCTCCTTATTGTTTAATTTGTAGATTCGTCGGATTCTTTGGAATCTTCTTTCGTTTCTTCAAACCCTTCTTTTGATTCTTCCATTTTTTAGACCCCTTCCGTTTTTCGTATATTTCAGATTTCAGATTCTTCAATATTCCCCCAATTCTTCATCTTCATTCGCGCTTCCCACTTCGAACGTATTCTTCGATATTTCTACACGCCATCCTCAACTCTTCCTTTTCAGACCCTACTCTTACATGTTCTTCAGCGCGCATGGTCAATTTTTTCAGTTTCTTCGGCTTCCCGTAACCGTTTTTATTCTTTAATTTTAAAATCTTCAGATTTTCTCGTATGTTGTGTATTTCTTCCGATTCGTCAAATTTTATTCCATTTTTGAAGATTTCTTTAAAATCGTTTAACAGTCGCATAGCGCTCATTAACACTTCAACGCCTTACAGCGCTTCCGATTCTTCAATTTCTTTGTATTTTTGACATTTTTTCAAATCCTTTGGCACTCGCCAGATCTTCTCACTGTACAAATAATTTAAATTATCACACATTTTTTAAAACCCTGGCATTTTCTTGATTCTTCCCATTTCTTCTAATTCTTCGACTTGTTGAAACTTTTTGAATTGCAACCAAAGTCGAGGAAAGAGTCCTTAGCGCTGAACCTTTTGAGGCAAAACGTATTAGGGGGAGGGGGTGGGGGGGG
>NW_022170819.1:23926467-23947937 GCF_008802855.1 Photinus pyralis | reverse complement strand
CCAAGAGACTTTGAGAGTCTTAAAGGGTCTTTAAGAATTTTTAAAAGCTTGAAATGCAATAACAAATTTAAAACCTGTATAGTCCAAGATTATGTATTAATACAATACATGAGTCTTTAAAATGTTCCCAAAGTCCTTTGTAGTCTTTAAGAACTTTATAAATCGATGAGGCTCTCTAAGAACCTTTAAGAGTTAACTTAGCCTACATGCTCAAAGAACTTTCAGAGTCTTGTAAGTGTTTTTAGTCTTTACGAGTGTGTCCCTTAAGAGTCCAGAAAAGCGGTGTCTTTATGAGCTTTTGGAAACCTTCAGGAGTCGTCCATAATATCAAAAGTGCCCAAGGGTCTTTGACAGGCTCCGAGGCCCGTCGTAATTATTTTAAATCTTTTATTAGTCTTATAAAGGCCTTTAACAGACGTAATAGATCGTTAAAAGTGAAGGATTTGACACAGGCTTGAAAGTTGGCAATGGCGCGACGTTTTATAAGAGGAATCTGCCTGCGCCGTACCAAAAGCGGGAACGCTTCTTCGTTTGGTTTGAGCTGCCGTTAAGAGATCATCGTCTAGTTTAAGTTTGTTCTTTTTTTGTGTTATTTAATGATGGTAGTAATCTTTTCACATTATAATTTGTGTGTTTTTATGTTGTTTTATAGTTTTCAACGTTTGTTTTTAAAATTGATATGATTCAACTACAATGCGGGATCGCGTGTATGAAAAATGCCGATGACTATTTGAAATCGTTTTCGTTTTTGGTATAAAATGTTTGCTTAATTATGGTTATGATTAAATGGCCTTGGACCCATGTTAAATATTGCTCTGTGAGATGGTATGCGGTCAACTACACCAAACACAAAACACTTATTCAGCTAACTTAAACCAATCAAAATTGATCCTTATAACTTTTTTATAATACTTCCTCGTCCACTTCTGAGAATTCCAAAAGATTAAATACACAAATTTTCATTAACACCTGACACAATTCTTGGACACAAAGAAAATGTGACATTAAAACTCTATCCAGGTCAAACAGTGGGTTCTAATAAACACACAATTAATATATTAACCATGACAAAATTTTATTTTGAAACACATGAAGTGAAAAATTAAAACAAAATTCCTGGAAAAAATGAAAAGCTTTTAAAGCTTGTTTGGATAAATTACCCCACAGTGAGGCGTTCGACAAATAAAATAAGAAAATCTTAAAACTTTTTTCTCTAATCTGACCGTTCAAGCGCTGACTGCTTCTGAACTTTTCTTTAACATACAAACCTTGATGAGGAAATGACGGTGGCTATTCGGACGGTACACACTTTTAATTTTGATAATACGCGAACCTTGACAGAGTGCCTCAGGGTTTACTTCAACTTGACTAACTTTCTCCCAACACGGACAACACGCGTTGAATTTCTCACAACTTTGTAACACATTCAGTATAAAAATATCACGAAAATGACGAACAGCGCCTTTAATCAATCAAATCGGGCGAAACTCCCGAATAAAAATACCGGAAAGAAGCGTATGCTTCCCAACCGTCGCTAAACCAGCCACCTAGCAGCAGCCTCCTGTTTGCAGTAATTAATAAAACACCACTTCTACAAAAAAATAAAACTCCTTTCGGTGTTTTACAGTTAAAGCGCCAATCATAATTACCCTTGATAACCCCAGCTTCGTCAGAACGCGTCCCCGCTTACGCCGAACTAATGCGCGCAATGTTGAACAACTGCATATCCCATCATCTTTTCTTAGACCGATAAAAAAACACACACATCAATTAAATCTCGCCCGATACCAAAATTTCTTATCGCAAACGACCAAATCGGCATAAATGAACACATCTAAATAAACAATACGCAATTACAACAACTCGAAAAGGAAAAGTACCACTACAGAAAGAAATACAAAATGAAATGAACAACTCTGTGCTGATTGGTTAACCCCCCCCCCCCCTCCGATAACGCCGAATCAATTCGAGTTGGTGGCGTAACAGAGCCTATTATGTTCACATATACAATTCCGGCAATAGCAGTAAACATTTCGAAACGTGAAAAGGGCGGGAAGTCGGTAACCTTTCCACACAGCACATTTGACTTGGTGAATGTCAGATTTTTCATCGACCGCAAAAAATGCAACTTGTGCAATAAATAGTAATAAAAACAAGGCGAAATAATGGAAAGGGCTGGGAGTAAGAGGGACAATTCAAAACTATATTTTTGAATTTTGACTCAATACTGGAATAGGAAACTTAATTTTCTGCTGGACATTCTGAATACATCGGCGTAATTGTTTACGGTTTTTTAACTTGCATAAAATACAAAAATAAGTTCACGATACCTCTAAGTTCATATTGTTAGAAAACGTCATCCAGATCCAGAGATTCCCGCGTTGTACAGAATTGCCCTTGGGCAATGTCAGGCTCTTTGGTAATTGCCGCTCCTTAATGTGACAAGGGCAAACTTCAACAGAGTTGGCAATTGAAAAAGAATGCAGCTCGTACCCGATTAAATAGGTTATCGTTCATTCATGCAGCGATCCCAATTAGGGAATGCAATCCCGCAGCAAAATCCCAATCCCGGTATTGGCGGGATCGTTAGTTGTTAATTTTAAATAAATTAGCAAATAAGCAATTTTGTGCGGTTAACTTCTGTATTAAAATAAATCGCTAATTATCACAATATTCAACAAAAAAGTACCTTCAAAACCTCACCTGTAAAGCACAAAAAGTAAACTTCTAAAGTGCCTCAAAATCATAGTACATTTTTAACGAAAAAAGTTTAACAATTATTTTAAAAATAACTTCTCCGTTATGCGTTTTATTAACAAAGTAAACAGATTCGTCCTCTTGGTCGACAAATTGCTCAGTCCCGCAAATCCCGCGGGATATCTCCGTTAGTTTTGGACCGAATTACATGAAATTGAAAACTAGCATAGCTTTATCCTTATAATACGCAATGCCAAGCTATAGCCATACTCAGGAGCTCGTCTGCTGTATTTGTTTAATTTACTCCTCTCTCCTTTTTCGTTGCGCTTCGCTATTTATATTTCCGCGTGGAGAAACCCAAACAGACCCAACGCAAATTTCTAGGCAGCGTCTCTTTTAAACCAACAGCAGACTTCCATGTTGTGTTTACTATGCGTTTTTGGCTCGGTCAAAACGGAACCACCGAAGCAGTAATGTTCGCTGATACCGTGGTAACAGCTCATGCGTTCTAGATGCGCACGTTTGCCGCTAATAACCTCACTCACGCTTACTTATAGGTACAAAAATGTAAACTGCAAAACGGGCTCCCGTTACAGTACCGAAGAAAAGTTTTTGGATTGATATTCTAAGACGGTTCAATCGCTAATAAGGTTCCAAATGGAACTAGTTTGGAGGTGTTATAGATGGCACCGGATATAAGAAAAGTTTTTCAGCTACGTACGTAGACTATTGGGTCAAAAAGGTTCGGCTCAAAAAACGAACTCGAGGATCGTTCGGTAGGTATTCAGTTGTATCGGATTTTTGCATTAATTGCACATTTTTCAATTCAATGAGAAGGGTATAAAGGGAAAAAGTGCTTGAAAAATTAACCTTCATTTTCAATCTGAACTTTTAAGTCGAATTTTGACCAATAAAACTATTGTGACTGTCGGTCTTTGAATGGGGAAAACGTCGGAAATGAATAAACAAACGTAAACAAAGGAGTTGTATAGAGAAAGATCCCTATTTAGGGGTGAGCGATTTCACATTGTAGTTCTGCATACCATACACTTCCAACCAATCAGTCCGGTAGCTACATCATGTTGATGTTATGAGATACTGTTACCAAGTTACAGAATTGGCGACTAATAGCATTTAGTTAGAAAAATAAGAGTCTTATATTGCTTTTTCATTTCGTTTCAATTACTCCCACTCCCAAAAAGACGCAATAAAACCAACAAATACGGTAAAGTTTATTACTGTTTCGTTAATTAACCTTTGACTTGCCATAACAAACTGATGTGGACATTTTTGGAAGGGAAATATATTTGCACACGGCTGATCTCTTTTAATTAACATTTCGAAGCTGTTAAGGCAGCTTATTAAAGTTTTCCGATATATCTAAGATTTATTTTGAAATCCGCGAGACATTTTCAGTTTGTCGTACCCCAACCGTCTTAATAATGAACGACGGGTAAGCCGATACGGCGGGCGTGGATCAATTTTCGGCGGTTATTGAAATTTTGGGATTTGTTCTAAATGAGACGATATGGGATTGCGTGGACAATGAAACCAATTTGTTACCAAACAACGGTTCGCCGTCAAAACGTCTGCGAGCGGGGAGCTGTCTAATCCGAGATTGATCGAAAAGGATTATTTCTGTGCCCTGACACAGAAGCTCGCATTTTGGGACAGTTGACTTGTAGGGCACCTTTTAAAGCAGGAATTAATTAGGTCATTGGTCAGTGTAAATACAGGAAGCTGATGAGATTTTTTTATTAAAGACACATCGAGGGTGCGAGGTTCATATTTGGATTTTGCATAGATATTTGAATGCTTTCCATCAATTAACCATGAAAAAAGGCAAGGGGTTACTGAAAGCATCAGCATTCAACCACGGAAACCTAATCGCTACAAATTGGACATAAAACAGCTAAATAGGCTGAAAGAAAGAATTGCACTCAGGGTCAGAATAAACATACCACGCAGCAAGCGTTCGATAAAACAAATTAAACATACATAAAACATGCAGCGCCGATATATTACGCCGCGATAAGGAAACTTCTTATCTAAAACCGGAGATAAAAATGAGATAGACTTCTACGAATGCTACGCAAATAATTTCGGAAGTCTTATAACACGTGTTTTATAATTACCAAAACAATAACAAAATGAAACATGAAATAATTAAATAATTCTGATACAACATCAACGTTGACCTCGAATTCAACCAGTATGATCGATTCTTGCATCCAATCTCAAAATTACAACCAACTTTAACGTTAAAAATAATCGAAATTCACATACAGGATGACCCATACTGGTTTCAGGTGCTGATGCCAAATAAAATGTCTGCAGGGCGTAGTTTAAACAACAATATACAAATAAAAATAACCACAGTCTGTCTTATCCACATTTAACCTCTGTTCAATAAACTCAATAAACCTCAATAAACCCTAACACGTAATAGATGTCAAAACCGAGAAATACAAAAACGTAGCAATTGAAGGTCAAATTTCTGCACAAACTCTTAAAACTGAAGTAACCCACATACCATGTCGAAAAAGTATACACCCCTTTCCATAGCTATCGTTACAGAATTTCGGAGACAACCAAAAGGGTCGTTTGTTCGAATCATCGAGTTGGCACTGATCTTCGGTACGGCTGTAGATTCTAAGGAAAATCACATAGAATTACTATCAATGTTTCAAGTGGTATTGACACTGCAATAACAGGGAAAGCCAAAATCAATCTGGCAACGTTCCCTCCCTGCTTAAATTTGTCGAGGGAATTTAAACCTACAATTGAGAGTCGAGGTCAGTCCCGGCATTAGGTGTCGGAAATGTGGTTACACTCCCGTGACCGCCTCATTCACGGCGAAAGTGTTAATTTACAAACAACAAGTCGGTACATCAAACGATTCAATAACTTCCACAAATTTAAATGAACGATCAAAAATATACATTTGCGTTGAGACCAAGACCATGTAATGGAATCATAAACATCACCAAAAACGTAAACGATTTCAAACAAAAGGTTAACGGGATTTTTCAGAAACGTGATTCTTGAGGTTAAATTATGACAATTTTCAATAACAAAGACAGAAAAATATAAAAAATGTATGATATTAAATAAGAAACACAAAAGAATTATAAAGAAATGCAAAGATTACGACCTACATTAGGTAACACAAAAATAATAAGATTAAGTCAATTAAAACCGTGATCACCTTTTCTAATTCCTAAACCTTTTCACTTTCTAGCAATAGAATAAGCATGCAATACCCTTAATTTCACAATAACAAATACCTGCTATCATTAATAATCTCAAATGACGTTTTCACAAAGAAGTTTTTTAGAACTGCTAAGAAATGACAAAGAAATGTGCCTCCTTGCCAATAGGGCCGTACTTAAGTACCTGTGGGATCATGGCACCAACACCAACATTGGAGCCATTCAGTGAAATACTCGAAATACTTACTTTACTAAATTGCTATAGCTAATTAAAGAGATAGAATTTTTTTAATTCTCGTAATTTGCCTTACCAAACAGGTTCAATGAAAGAACAAGTTAGATTTCCAAAGATTATGCAGGTAAAAATGGTAACAATACCTTCTCTGGTTGTACTGTCTTGAAATTTTCATTTGCCGACGGATTCCGGATGTACAGCTTTACGGTACACTAGAAAAAAACTGCTTACGTTTATAAGATGGCTCGATCAGAGGTAACAATGCGGTTACTATTTTCAAATCTCCTTCAATTTTGTAGACTCCGGGGAAAATTTCGAATATAGCAAAAAGTTGGGGGTTGTTATCATTATTATTGACTAGGAAATTTTCTTTGTCGTTTGCAACTTTTTAATTAGCAGCGGATACACTCACCAATTTCACAGATAACCCTATTTATCTTTTACAAAAAGTGAAAGTCTAGTTTCTACACCGTACACTTATTTTAATTGATGCAAAATGTTACTTCGCGAAAAATGATGAGTTAAAATTTTGGGTTAACTGACGCATTAACGCAATGAGTGGGTTTTTTCGTTTGAAACTATATCATTTTTTTGACGGTGTGTTGTTTTTCAGGATATGCCCGTCCTCGTGCAAAAACTGTACGCACTTTTAATACCAAATTATATTATATGTGTAAGTCCGACTGAGGCACTAAGGCCGGTCCGGGCATGGATAGTTAATATCCATGTAAATGGGTGGTAGGCTCTTGGCTGAAACCCCGCCAAATAATTAAAAATTATTCATGGAGAAGGTTCAGAGTTGTTTACTATCCAATTGGTTCACCCATCCCATTTTGAGCAAGGGATCATCAACGTTAAATAGATGCTTTCAAAAATAAAGACAAAAAAAATAATTTTGCGTGCTAAATTTCTCCACGTGCCTTGAAACTCGAAATGGTTCAACGTTGAAAAGGGACCCCAACAAGAAAAAAAAAACGCAAATTTTTCTATTGTTAGGACCAAACGGTCACTTTTTAATGCCAAAAAGGGCATTTTTCTTTCCTAGAGGATCGTACTGAATGTCAAAGCGCGAATCCTTTCAATTTCCATACAGCCAATACCCCTCTCAATGACTGATCCGCAGTATCTGATGTACAAAGGAGAAAGAAAATGTATGGGTATGGGGCAAACTGGTGCGGTGTTCTCTGAACAGTCCCAGAATTGTTCTTTTTACTTCAAAGAATAACAGTAGGATAATGCGACATCAACACAGTTCGTTTTATTTAGTTGTTGAAAATAAAAAGTTCGTACAGATTCATTATTCCATATTTATAGGATTACAGAAATAACGCCCTTGGGCGTTATAGAAATAACGCCCGTTGCTACGCATAATTGAGGTTGTCATGGTGGAGTGCATTATTTGTCATTTAATGTATCTTGATTTAGGATTATTATAACTGAATAATAATCAAGTATGACATAAAAGAAATAACGGTTCGGTTCTGCGCATTTTTTCGGTCCATAATGGTTATTTGCGGTTCTAGTCTTTTAGAAAGTATGGCATTCAAAAAATTCATTATAACAACGAGATTTGTTAATTAATAGGTGTGAAAAAGAGGTCATGAATACCAAAACGTGACGTATCGTTAGTGTAGCTAATTTATAACGACAAGGGGAATAAATGTGTATATGTATTTAAACTTAATTTATTACTAAAAAACCGAGTAAAAAACAGAAAAAAATACACAAAGTAAGAAAAATACGTATTGTTTTTTATTTTTATTCCCGCCCTCGCCCCTACTTTTATTATTTACACTTACAGTAGTTGCTAAATTAGCGCCACCGCCACCCGTAATATCTTCAATTTCGACACCTTATTTAAAATTCCATATAATCCACCGATGGCAATCTTACAGCCAGTTAATAATCCAGAATTATTGTTTAATCCGGTATTAAGACATTTGATTGGCTTTATATTGCAGTAGGCAGCGGATCAAATGTCAAAATTCTTGTTTAAACTCAGATTTGGCAAATAATGTACTTAGAATTTCGATTATAATTCGTTTTTCTGCAACCGGCCGATAGAGTAATATTTTATCAATTTTCAGGACGAGGTTGCCGGCACGTCCTTCAACTTCCAATAACCTGTTAAGAACGTAAAAAACCGAAAAGAATCGAAAAAAGTAATATTGGTTCCGGTTCTCAATACGTTTCCATTTCTGAAGGAATAACGGTTTCGGTTCGGTTTTCGGGCCTGAAAAAAATACCGGTTTCGGTCCGGTTTTCGGTTCTTTTGCGGTCCAGTCCGGGTCCCTGTTGGAAATCAACGCAATCAGCAGCCTTCACGGTGCTTCATATCATGATAAGCGAAGAAATGCAATACTATATCTCTGTTAAAACGGATGTAAGTTGATCCCTAACTTAGATTTCAGGGCGCGATTGACGATTAAGGGCAAATTAGAAAAAAACCAAGACGCATTAATGACTAGTTAGAAATGACACGTGTTTTGTTGACTACCAAACAACCAGCTAAATTCTTCAGAACTTTTACTTTTCTACAGCTTAAAAAACTCGACTTCACCCGTTTCTGCGGGAATTTAAATCCAAACCTTGTCTCTTCTGTTCTCAATTGCTTCACCATTTCTAATTGTAACGTTCTTGAAAACTCGCTGGAAATTACAGTTTGAAGCTAATGCTCGACAAAATAGCTCTCTGAATGAAATCTTTCGTGGCAACCGAATATCTCGAAACTCCCGTGGACAAAACCCATTTTTGTTTACTTTCAGAGTACAGACTGCTTGCTCTTGTACCCAGACACGAATTAATTCTCTTTTTACTAAATTGCGACCTACACGGCTGAAGCTTCCGTGGTCCGCTAACGAATCCCTCCAAAACCACCCCAGACTAGGCTGTCCCTTGACTTCTCACATATTTTTTTGCTGAATGTCTGTCATATAGTCCAGGAAATAGAGACTGAAAATGGACCATTTCCTGCAAAACGAGAAGTAGTTCCAATTTTTTTTGCATGTCATGAATGAATATCTGGTGGTTAAAAATCCAAGTTTTCGACCTCCCACCCCTTGTGCTTCCCCCGCACCACTCTTAAAACCAAAGAAGTTTGGTTAGTTTTTTAGTTTTTCAATAATACCTTTTTATAGATTCATTTTACAAAAAAATATTGTTATCAGAAATTGTTGATTATAAAATTCTACACAACTTTGATATACACTATTTTTTTGTGAAATGTTTATTAAAAACGGTATAGAGCTTCAGAGTTGCTTATATTTTTAAGAATTCTGAAATTTCTATGTAGATGTTTTAACCAAATTTTATACTTTATCTCTATAATTAAGAGTTTTATGAGAAAATACCTTGAACTTATCGTGGTATAAAATCCCCTACGCTGCACTCTTAACGAAGGGGATGCATATGCATAATAATTCACCCCCTTTTTCAACCCTTGCTAGTGGGGATATTTGAATTACTGTGAGATTGTAGGGCTTTCTAATATACGTTTGAAACAAAAAAATCATCTCACTTCAGTTCAGCTTCATCCTTAAAAGCCTTCATCCCCCCTCCTCCGCCCCCCCAACCACGGTAGGAATAGATATTTAAAGAGGAATAGAACACATAATATATAATAAGCGTTGTACTCTCTGACTAACTTCACAATCGCCACAAGAGCGTTTAATTATCTATTTCTACCACGCGGGGGAGGGGGGAGGGGAGGTGAAACTGAACTGAAGTGAAACAATTTTTTAATTTTAAAAGTATATTAGAAAGCGCTACAATCTCGCAGGGATTCAATTATCCCCACTAGCAAGGGTAGAAAGTTGAATTATTATGCATCCCCATTGGTAAGGGTGCAGGGTAGGGGGGTTTATACCACGATAAGTTCAAGATATTTTCTCATAAAACTCTTAATTATAGAGATAAAGTATGAAATTTGGTTAAAACATCTACATAGAAATTTCAGAATTCTTCAAAATATAACTAACTCTCAAGCTCTATATCTTTTTTCATAAACATTTTTCAAAAAAGTAGTGTATATCAAAGTTCTGTAGAATTTTATGGTCTACAATTTCTGATAATAATATTTTTTTCTAAAGTGAACCATTAAAAAGACATGATTGAAAAACTAAGAAACCGACCAAATTTCAGGGGTTTTGGGGGTGGTACGGGGGAAGCACGCACAAGGGGTGGGAGGTCGAAAACTTAGATTCTTAACTACCAGATGACTGTCTATGACATGCAAAAGAAATTGGAACTACTTCTCATTTTGCAAGTTAAAACCCTCTATTCCCTGGACTAATAGGGATCTCTGAAGATACGATGGTCAAATTATAGAAAAAGTGCGAAATTAGAGAGTTATTATCATGCTTTAAAGAAAACCAGAAAATCCAGATTACTTCGGGAGATATATGCCAGAAAAACCAAAATTTGCCGATTTTGTCTTTGTCTATTTTTTTCTGATGTTATTGGTACAGATACAAAAAGGTAAAAAGGTACCTTCCCATTGTCACTTTTTGAGCTCTACAAGACATCGTTTATTTATTTATTTATTTATTCATTTTATATGGCCCATAAAAATAGTACACTGTATTGAGTAGCATTTTTTATTACGAATACTGTTGGTTTCAACAAGATGGTGCACCCGCACACATCGCCCTAATCGTGCGAAAATACCTATCAGACAAATTTCCTGGAAAATCTAAAATATTATGTCCGATTATACAGGGTGACAATTTGAAAACTTACCACCCCCCATATCTTAGTAAATAAACGAGATATTTAAAAAAATCAAAATCCGTTTCGGTAATTCGGAGGGGAATCACAATGACATAGTTGGCGACGCACCCCCTCCAACCCCCTGCGCCCCAGCCACCCCAACTTTTAAATCTTAAACAGTGACCCCCCATGTGTGATACGTCGTTGGAAAGCTCTGAAAAAATGCTTTCCAACCATACCAAATAGCATTACATTTAGGTTAGTAATTATCGTGCAAATCAAAAAATAAACTAATATGATACATTTGAAATCTGTCGTATTTAAAACGCAACCGGCGAACATAGACGAACTAAGACAGAGAATAATTCAAGAATGTCGAAATATTGCAAAACCAACATTTGAAAAGGTTCGACAAGAGTTTGAGAATAGATTATAACTGGCGATCAAAAATGAGTTGCTGTCGAGTCGGCTTTGGAAGTTCAAGTTAAATACGATTTTCCATGTTTATTTTTTGATTTGCACGATAATTACTAACCTAAATGTAATGCTATTTGGTATGGTTGGAAAGCATTTTTTCAGAGCAAGTATGAGTTGAGGCATCTAACGGTGTCCTAAAGGGGGAAGTTGTCACAAATTCTGCAAAGTACTTGGGTCTGGTTTGTGTTCCTGTGGTGGCAGATATCTAAATGAAAACTAACAGGTTTCATCTCCCATTTTAGCACTGCTGGTGTAAATGACAAATTCCGCACTATTGAAGGTGTATCAGAAGTACTACAGATGTCGCTTCTTAGCCGATCAATACTTCCCTCTTCGGTAGAAATGTTTCAGTGGTTCTGTTAGGGTGGTATTGCGGAGTCTTTGCAGAGGGCGCAAGTTTTACGTTGACAGTGTACTTTGAATCGATTGTACAAGCCACCTAGCGTTTGATTGGGTTAATAAGAGTCAGTGCGCGCGTCGTCTTCGTATTTCCTTCATTACACACTTGTAGGAATGATGAATGACACCACTGAACGAAGATGATGTCAAGCCACTTAATAATTCAAACACATCACACATGGCGTAGCACAAAGGCGACGTTAGGGAATTAAAATAGAACAAATGGGCTTCTTTATGGAATTCTGGTCGGAAAAATTTCGCAACGTCTTTACAGACGCAATTTTTCCTTATGTAGGCAATCTATCAATTTCACTGCCTACATCGTTTTTTTACGTATTTATTCGACAGTTTACAAAGTTATTGTGTTTTATACATATATATAATATATAATATATAATTCGTACCTAACTGCAACTGATGTTTCGTAGTGATTTAAAATTGCCCATTATAAAATGTCGGCATAGATTTTTTCAATAACGAAGCGAAGAGCAATTTAAGTTATCATACTTCTATTTGGGAAGCTTTGCCACGAACGTAATTTTTTGTCATTTTAGGAAACCCTGCGGCAGTTTCCTTGGGTCAAAGGAATCCATTACAATTCTTCTGGAGTGGCAACCTGTGAATTATTCCATTGTTTGTCAGAGAAAACAACGAATGATCCCGAGTGAATAATATTCAATTTCTGTTTAAAGATTATAATTACCGGCTGGTTAAACAACGAAAGGGATGATTCTGCTTGGGCGAAGGCGATACTATCGACAAAAGGTTTTACGGTGTGGTATGAATAAGTTTACCGAAAATGGCACGCTGCTTCTTAACAGACACGCTCATTATTAATGTTCTGGTATTCTTTTCAACGAATGCCCATATAAAGGCTTAATTCTACGTTACGTTATATATAACTTATAGTTTTTAAAAAATCGTACTCACTTAGCGACCATTCAGAGTCTCTTAGTTCGTTTTGACTCACCTAATTTTCACTTTCTTATCTGAATTTTATAAATAAAATTTTTGAAATAATTCCTGGCTAGCATGAAATTAATATTATTGAAAGGAAACGGCTCATTTCCCTTTTTCGTCCAATCTTTGAAATCCACCGTGATATTCAGGAAAATACATTGCTAAATTCAACCTCAATCCAGCTCTACTCCTTTACAAACCTTCTCCCTAAGATTAGCTTGATTGAAACTTACCGAATCTAACTCTTTTTACCAAATTTCAATGCCGTTATAACGTTTGATAGTCCTTTCTGATTGCTAAACCATAAAACTCTTTTTTACTGTAAAAATTATTTTATTATCTTAAACTCTCCTTAAAACTGTAGACTCCTGGTAAAATTTGGAAGATAATGAAACGTTGGGGGTTTGGTTATCGGTTTCACTGACCAGGCAACTTTATTTACTGTTGAAATTTTGGTCCTAAAACGTAATTGTAATTAATTCAAAAATGTTCTTTCCCAAAAACGATGTAGTCTGTTGCCCGTAATATGCTCGCGTTGACTGATCCGCAACGAGATATTGAGCGTATAAAAACTTCTCCGTTCAAAACTAGGCAAGGGTTCTTCTTACCGCGTTGATTCGGGAAAGTTTAATTCATAAACGGTAAAAAATACATGCAAGACTACTCGGTTTTAATTACCTATAGCTTGAGCTCTTTAAGGATTTTTAAGAAAATGTCTTATTTAACTTAGTAAGAATCAAGTTGCAGTTATTTTTCATAAAGATTTAAACCTTTAATTTCCCTTAACTTCCCAATCGCCCTTTGTGAGTACCCTCCTCCGACAATTTTGTTCTTGAAGTATAAGGAATGTAACGATTAATTTCCTTCATTACAAAGCATTATTATAGTTTACGGTTGAAAGATCCCTTAACTTTTGTAAGTAGATAGGCTAGGAGAGTTCGAGCCCACTTTTGGTCGAAATCCTATGTTATTTCTTATGGGAAATTCTAAGGTTCATTTGGGTGTTTTTGGAGCAGTTTGGATGTGCGCATGCGCGCCCCGCCCCTTTGCGCAGGCGTCATTTGGACGCCATCTTGGAATCCTCAAGTTCTTGGAATCCTCAAGTTCTTGGACGCCATCTTGGAATCCTCAAGTTCTTGGACGCCATCTTGGAATCCTCAAACTTCGACCCCTTCGTACCCTGAAAATTTTTTTTAAATGGAACGGATTCGAACCGTCAACCATTGGATTACAAGTCCTATAGCATAACCACTGAGCTAATTAGACTATTATGGTATAATGCTTGGATAGTTGTATTTATAACGAACCTATTTTAATGGTACGGAGGCGCCATCTATTGGCGTTGTAATGCATATAGAGGTATATTTTCAACCGGCTCCCTCTATTAGATTGATGCGACATATAGGTATAGGGTAGGAAATTGTAATTTCAGGAGACAGGTGCGAGGACCCTCATTCTAACCTATAATTCCATCTCGGAGGTAGGTTCCCTATAACCAGAACAGGAGTGGGCAGGGAAAAAACAACAAACAAAATGTAGGGTGTTTTTATTTACAGCGGAAATAGTGATTTGAAGTTTATTATTACAATTAAAGCGCTTACTCTACTTACATAAAATTTGTGGCGAAGAGAGCCTCGGCCCTCGACGTCAGCAACGCCCATTTTAATGACAGCATTGTTATTCATAATTGGAAATCCCCCGCTCCGTTCTACACATAGGTATATATAATTAAAACGTAATACATGGTGGTTTTATACCTCGCTGGGTTTATCCCACCGAAAATAATAGTAGTTTCTTGTTCTACAAATATACGGTTAAAACGTATAGTTTACCTCGACTCCTCGCAAAAATGATTGCACATTTCTCGATATAAAATAATTTATATTAAGTTGCGAAAGCAATAAGAGAACAGAGTTCGCAGATGTCATTATTCTAATAATTGGTATGGAAAGTTTCAATCTTGCGATAGTGTTTATTTATAGCAGCGCGTGCTCGCGAATTTGATATGGTACTTTATCTCATTTCATTTCCACATCGACACCTATATACGGGTTTTATTGTGTATGAATGCGTAAAGTTCGAAAATCTCCCATAAAAACGGCGTGCATCCGCAATCCGATTTCAAAAAGTGCATGTGGGTATACACCTACTTAGACAGGCGCCTTCTTATATACCTCAGGTAAGCCTTTTTTCAATTTTTAGTTGCTTATAATTTACTTTTCTTAGGGAGACGTGTCCTTGCGCGCATAATTTGCAGTTTAATGAAAGCGTGACATTTTATTGTATTTATTCAGCGATTATTTTATATGGGCGTTTATAAGTAATAAGCTGACAGCAGAAAACATAGTCTACATCAGAGTTGGACCGTAAGTATCAAAATTATTTTGTAATAAAAAGCCTACATTGATATCTTTTTTAGCCGATATCAAACCCCAATGGAGGATTGACTTCATCATCATCATGGTTAAACGGCGTGCGGATTTATTATTATTATTAATATCTATACTTCACATTTATTGATCAGGAGTAGAGAATAATACAGTTGTGATAAATAAATGCGATAACATTGTGAATTATGTATTACATCAATTTGTTTGGTATTCAGTTAAATCAATTTTTCTCGGATCTACATTTATATAACGATAATATTGATTATAAGGTGAGCTTCTTAATTTAATATCTATAAGTATAATCTAGCGGCGGATTTACACATTTGCGCTCTACGCCAGATGCAATTTACCGCCTATTTCAAGCTTACCAAATAGGACGAAAATTTTTTTCGATCGCTTCACTCGCAATTAATGACACTTAGGTATGTAAAATCTATAATGTAAGTATAACCTAAGTATTCTAAATAAGTGGCACTTTTAATTTTTAATGAATCATTCAATCAAATCAATACCGTACCCATAAACTTAGGGTGATTGTAATATGTAATGCTGAAGCTGAATATAGACCTGCTGAAAATTGTACCTATGTCTAATCACCCTGAATTGTAAATTAAATCCCCAATTATAGCATAATTACGTAATTGTTAAATAGTAAAATGGACATTTAGCTGCGTATATTCTAGAAGAGGAACAAGTTACCGAATTGTCGATCTACCTTGTATAGCTTTGGTTAAATTATTATTGGTTAGATACACCTCTTTCCATGACCACCCAGGAGGCAATAAATTCACACTAGAAATAATGCAATTTATTGGAGATGTTTACGGCCTCGTTATAGGATTCCCATTAGATATTTCTCTACACAGGGTGTATAAAAAAAATAACTAATAGGCCTACCTTTTTAATAGTACTGCTTGTGCATCTCGAACCACGAAAAAGAGCATGACGTATAATCAATTCTCGGTACATCTCAAGTAGCTGAAGTAGCCCATAGCCGACACGCGACATACAGCTGTTGTCGCGTCAAGTGTACTCGGTGCCGCCAGGGCGTAGTTGGCGTATAGGGAAATCCTTTGAACCACCTGACACGAATTCTTCTTCAATCCAACTCTCAGAACCTTCAGCTTCTAATTCAGCCGTTAAGTTGCCTAAATATTTACCTGTTAGCGGATTGGGTTGTCCTTCCGCTGATATATAGATTATAGAGTCAGTGTCATAATACTGGACATGATCACCTATTGAACATAATACACTTAGACGTATGAATGCTGCGATAAGCCAAGCTTCTAAATTCCAAACCAGGATAGAGATGAAGGCCTGCCGTATTCACTGTCAACAAGTGGTAAGAGGGCCCCTTTCTAACCTATAATCTTGTTTACCATAGTACATATTTCTAAGTAGGCGCTCTACCTTCGCGTGCTGGGTGGGAGGAGGTGTCTGAACACTTGTTTTACGGAAGAAATGATAACACCCTAATCACTACATCTTATTATTTTAGGTAAGGGCTTAGTCAGAATGGAGTGGATAAGTAAAACAAAACAAAATTTAATGCGGGTTTATTAGTTCTGGAAAAAAATTCATTGAAGTAAACATTATAATTGAAACGATAACACTTACATAAAACACCCAGTACGTGTTTTGTAGTTCCAGGTCTTTATAGACCTGGAACCTCCTGATGTGTTGATATACTCCTTCTATCTTTACGGAGTCGGGGATTACCCCCCGACCCCGTAAAATAGCAACATTTTCCTAAATAAGAGCTAATTAAAATACGGTATGATGCATGAAAAGTACTTTTACAGATGCATATTTCTGTTGAATTAATGCTCGTAGTTCTCGTTCTACAAATATATGGTTAAACGTGTGATAGATATGTGGCGTATTTACCATAGGCCGTCTGCAATGGGCCAAAGATGATGGCCGCACCTTGAGCTGAAAAATTACATACATTAAGTTTGATGAAAAATAGAAAAGAGGTCATCCTTACCCGCCATCCTCGTAACAAATGACTATCAAACGCAGTGTTGCCAGGTCATAATATTTTTGATCAGTATATTGCCAGTCTAAATAACAGTAGGAATCAGTAGACAGATGAGTTGGCTAATTTCAGGGGTAAAGTTTATCTTTGCGGCTATTTCTCTTTCGGAGTTTTATTTATTGCTATCCATTTAGACAGGAAACCTGTACAGATTGCACAGCTATGACAAACGATGTCATAGGAAGTTCGATACAAAGGGGTATGCAGATAAACATACAATAAAAATTTAAGTCCTTCACTCATTATATTCAATATCTCCATACCTCTATAGAACGTGATATTATATGGGTAAAACATTTGGTACAGGCCGGTGATAGATTTGTATTATTATCGATCAAAGCACCCTATTAGTTTTGAAAATGCGTACCTACGTTGCGGGGGGTTCCCGAAGTCTGAAGACCTTCAAAAATTAGTATGCTCGTAGGTAGTGTATTATTTTAGAAGGAGGTCTACTTTGAAGGTGATACGATAAACTTGAATACTTTTCGTTTCATTGACCAATTCCATATACCTTTTGAGTATTACCTCGACCTATTCAAAAGCCGGCTGTTTCACTACATCGACTATCGTTATGCCCTGGAGATGAGTAGATTTTAAAATTTGCTATAACTAAAGTTTAACGATACCTATATATTCTATTTACTCACGAGCTGCCGCCATTGATAATTTCGTAAAGCGTAGCTTAAGATTACGACTCAAGGACACCTATATAGTTGCATTGTTTTAATAGGAAAAGCATAAATTCTTTCTAGAAATTTTGCGGGACATGATAGTTAGACTTGAGGATATATAGGTGCAAGACTAACAGGAAACCGTTAGAACTTGTAGGCGTTTAAGTCAAAGGTGTCATATTGATAACAATAGAACCGAAGAAGCGCGTTATCTATAAAATTGCATTGGATGATGTGACCGCTTTATACTGAATAAATATTTGAATAGTAGGTATTTGCGTAAAAGCGCTCGCCAGACAAGTATGCATGTTGTTATTTTGGAAATCAATATTCAGTCTTCCTTCGACGACATAATGTCAAGGGAAATCGATGTACAAGTCTTTAAAACAAGAAACGAATTTACCGAAAGAGCTTGCAATATTTATAATGGAAAGCAGATGGCTTACAACGTCAAGCTACCTGGCTAATCCATAACCATCGCGGAATTAAATGGGAGCATGGTCATACGCCATCCTACATGTTTCCAATTATACTTCGCCAGTTAATATCATCATCAGACCAAGTATACGTTAAAGGAAAAGAAAAAGCCGATTTCATTCGAAAAAAACTCTATCGCAAAATGTCACCGAGGTGGAAGAAGAACCAGCTTTACGTAAATTAGAAGCATGTTGCTACTATCATATACGCTCACTTTGTTGTTGCGCTTTATCTAACGTTTATTATACTTATTTATAATACTCATATAATTTATTGCAATTGATACATCTTAATACGATTACATAATATGGGCTCTAAAACAGCTGCAATGCGTTCTATTTTACATTTGAAGCGGTACCTATCTAATGCGACAGTTTCCCACGGACCCTTTCTTGCTTCTCTGTAAGCATAGGACCAAGCTCGCAAGATGTAAATTTTATTTTTTTGTTTCATTGTGTCAAACCATACAAACGAGTCTGAGAACGAGCTTTTTAAGCAAAACTTGCTATTGTACAGCTCTTTTTTCTTCCTTCTGATTTTCTTCTTCACATTACTCTTTCTTTTATTCCGTTCCACACTTTCCTCTTCATCGCTGATATCTCGATATTACCATTTCTTCAATTCGTTTACATATTCTTCTAATGTACGGAGCTACTTAATTGATATCAGTATTGCTACAGTAAACGACTAACTGTCTCCTTTACGCCTTAAAACTTTCTCGGATGAGCTGTTTTCTACATTTCTTCAGCATCGAAGTGACCCATTATAGGTTCTCCTAATAGATCTTCAAGGTATATAGGATTACCAACCTTTAGCGACTTTAACAGTTTCGTAGATTAATTTGAAGTGTAGTCTCTTGCAAAAATTATCAGCCTCACTATAAATGTTTTCTATACCATTATCTACGGAGAACTTAGCCCTTTGTTACATATACGACCTTAGGTAATCTATATGTAGGGGAAATTTGCAATGTTTTAACCCAAATAGGTCCCGATATTTTCTTTATTATCTCAGGTAAAATATACTGTTCAAACCAGCCAGTCGTATGATCGTATCCAATTTCGTCACTTTCATATTCAAATTTCCCGCCGTTCTTGTTTTCCCAAACAATCTTCACTTTAAGTTTATCAAGAATTTGCGGTATTCTGCGTCGACATCTATCATCTTCACACATATACAGTTCTTTTCTGAATAATCTGCACAACACCTCTTTAATTTCTTTTCGCTCGGTAACGTAGACAGGGACAGGTTGAGGCTTTTTGGGAGGATTTTTAATCGAATCCTCGAGAATTTGCAGCATCATGTTAAAGATTCGTTCTTCTCTCTCGCCATAATTTTCCTGATAGCATTGTTGACAACAAGTTTCAAAGTCATAGTACTTTATCCCCTTTCTGTCTTTTCTTAAAGTACTTCCAACGCGGTATCCTTCTCTTTCGCAGCAAATTTCACATTTTTCCTTTAGCTCAGGTCGACAGTCGCTACAGTTACAAGGTCTTCCCCAATTACACGCTTTAGACATCGTTGAAGGGCTGCTCTTCTCGACAACACAACACCAAATGGCTTCTGTCCTCTGTTCTGAACCCCTTTATGTCTTTACGGAAAAGCGAGCTATGGGAATTACAAGGATCACACCTCCTTTAGGTCAGTTAGCAAACCCCGCTGGAACAGTTGGCAAAGCCGTTAGATCAGATAGGTAGAACCCTTGGATCAGTTGAAAAAGCCGTTGGACCGCTTTAGAACTGCTGTGAACCGATATTGGACCGCTATGAACTGCCTTTCGACCACCTCTGAACCGGTTTTGGACAGCTGTGAACCGATATTGGACCGCTATGAACCGCCTTTGGACCGCTTATGAACCGCTTTCGAACTGATTTGAACCGCTTCTGAACCGCTTTCGAACAGCTTCTGAACCGCTTTCGAACTGCTTTGAACCGCTTCTGAACCGCTTTCGAACAGCTTTGAACCGCTTCTGAACCGCTTTCGAACTGCTTTGAACCGGTTTGGTACCGATATGAACAAACAAACAAACCCGTTGAACCTGTTGACAAGCTGATGACAAACCACCTGGACTAATTGGCAAACCCGTTGGACCTGGTAGGATAGGCCATTGTATTAGTTAGCAAGATGATTGATTCCTAAAGGACAAACCTGCTGGTAAGGAGGCTAAGGTTCTTAAATCGCATCATGCTATTTCCGTCTCCACTACGCTATTGATTCATACCATCTATAAGTTTTCCCTATAATTTAGTCTAACTACAAGAGTGAAGGCGATAACATGTGTAACTGCTGGTCCTGTACATCATCGTCTGATGTTGCGACATCGCCATCATCAACATCATACGGGTATTTAGAAGAGGAATTAGCTGAAATATATTATCAAGCGACAAAGGAAACGTTAATTGGTGCTGTACGATACGTTCTCAGTGATAGTAAGGATATTGAAATAGGTTATAGCACTTGTTTTCATCAGGAACCTGTTTTACGCCTCTCTTGCAAGAGCGAGGGTTGCGGCGTCATATTGACTGTTGAAGATTGGAACAATCTTTTAAAATGGCAGCCCTATACCGAAATACAGCTATATCGATCAAAGAAAACAGAAAAATGTTGGTCTGCTGAAGACCTCATCTATGAAGACGTCAACTATGAAGATTACTATGAACCATTAAGTGACACTTTAGGCTTACTTTATAACTGGAAATTTACCGATGATTCGGATAAAATTATAACCACCATCGATATTCGACAATTTAATCAATCATGCTGCATGCATAGAAACGAGATTGAGGAGTTGTTCAACATGAAATATGCAATAAACTCAAGACTACAACAACTAGGGTCCTATAACTTCGCTACCTTTTACCGGATATTTATCAATAAAATGGTTGACTTGAAAAGAAGTAATAAGGAGACCGCGCCTATCGCTGATGTATACGAAGATGCTAGATACTTAATTAATCAGCTGTGCATAGAAGTATATTTCAGAAAAATGTGTTTAGAGGAAATCTTACATTACAATCCGTCAATTATTGCTAATGATGTAATGACGAAGCTTCAGTATGTATAATAAAATTAAAAGTTATAGATCGAGATCATTTTATTATCAAATTTCCCATTCGAACGGGTTTCAGTCGTCAAGTGCGATAAAAACAGGAAAACCTCATTAAAAATAGCTACACAAGGTTTGATGATTGGAAGAGCGGATGCTGT
>NW_022170819.1:23884336-23926367 GCF_008802855.1 Photinus pyralis | reverse complement strand
AAGCGCTTCCGGAAACGCGATATCGAAGTACTGCCACGAAGGATCTCCGGGTACACCCGTCGATGCTACGAATATTTCCGATGGAACTGTTTCTTTTTGATGCTTTATCTCCTGCCCCACGAATTTTGCCGATTCGCTTAGGTTCGCCTCTACGTAGTTCAGGGTGTCACCGAATAATTCTTGCGAAGTTTTCGGCGGAATGGAATATTCGCCAATAATCATTTTGGCCAGTCGCTTAATAATGTTCAGTTCCAAATTTTCGTACAAAAGCTCATAGTGGCAACCCTGCTCCAGGTAGAACTCCTCTAAGGGCGTCTGTGGTTCACTACAGTCTGTGCCGACGCAATTTTCAGATTTAACGGTTATGAAAGCGGTGAGATAAGTGCGGTATAGGGAATGCGATGAACTTAAATCTGGTAGCAGTTTCGATTGCTGCAACTCCACGTTTCTGCCTTTAAGGCCCATTTCTGAGGCTTTAACGATTAAATCGGCGATATCACCGATGCTACCCGAATCGCAGCTTACGTCTGGCACGAACCCGCCTGTTAAGGCCTGTTCCAACACAGCTGCCTGAGTCAACGTGTTGGGATAGTTTATCAGCGCCCATCCTGATAAGTCATTCAGGCTCCTTATATATTCCACGAGCATTACGACGAGAAGATTGTCGGTCAACTCATCGCCAACATTCAATGCCTCGTAGGCTAACTTGCCATACTCGGCCATAACACTTAAGTCCACCAAAGGGTAGTTAACCAGTGTCTGGGTGCTTTTTGTTTCAAGTTTGAGCCCAGACGTCGCGCTTTGCTTGTTCCCCTTAACAGGAACGGTGAGCTTAACCGGGCCGGATCTGTTGAAATGCGCAAGCGCCGCTTCAGTATGATCATTCAGCGCGTTTTCAAGACTTTCCGTGCCTCTTTCCAACTTGTACGCCTCCAGGCACGTGTTGACAGCATCCTGCATCTCTATCACACGAATTTTGCGTTTGTTTAATAGCTTTTGTAACACTGGGAGGACGTTGCAATCGGGAAAACCGTTGATGCAAACTGCGACGTCAACCGCCGGTAACGGATGGGGCGATTGCGCCTCGGGGTTTTTGGTTTTTAAGACTCGATTCACATTGTGACTCAAGACGTTCATTCCGTGCTCGATTTGGGGCGAGTGCTCCTCCCACTGTGCGAGAAAGTCGGTCCAAGGCTTTTCGAAGTTCATATAACTTTCAAACTCTCGCTCGTCTAACGCTTCCTGTCTATCCATTTCGAAACAGTAAATTTCCTCCAAGTCGCTCGAAACGGGTTCGGGGACCACAAGCTCGGTCACGTCAGCTAGATAGGCAACTAGAGATTTTGCTTTAATAAACAAATTCCCCCACTCCCTCCTTATAGCCTCATCGGGATCAGCTTGATACTTCTCCTTATATCCGGCCGATATTACCGCCAGCGATACAAAATCTTCAACAATGCGTTTGCACATGTCATCACGCCTAGAAACGTACAGGCACATCCGTTGTGCGTACAGTCGCCTGTGCAACTCCAACATTCTTCCACGTTCGACATAGTAATTACCTTTCTGGTTACCAACGCCCTTGTCCCGTAAAAACACATGCTCCAAGAACTCATCCTCGCGCTTTTTTAACGCGCAGTCGTCCATAAATCTGCGATTCGCCAAGATGTGTTTGGCCTGCTGTCGAACTTCGAACAGTTTCGTGGTCATTTGCTTTTCGAAAGTGGACTGCTTCAGCATTTTCTTCGAGACGCATTCCTCCAGTTCCTTCTCCTGTTGCGCGAGGAGCTTACCCCACAGCTCCATTAGCAGTAATTTCTGCTGTTTTACACGTTCTTCATTTTCGTGCATCTCGCGACGTTTCCTCCGCTTAATGTTCTTCAATATTTCGGCGGCCGCTTTCGGATCCTCCTCAAATACGGGCTTTAAAGATGCCTCCTGTCGCTCTTTGACTAGATCATCGAAAGTAAGGTCGTAGTCGCTCGAGCAGCTCGAATCCAATCGCTCCAAGGGTTTGGAGGGTGGCACAACCATTTCCGCGTTGCCAAACTGATTGACCTCTTTGAGACCGCACTTCTTATCCAGATACTTCGAATAACGTTCGCGCGTCTCTCTGTATTTCTCCCGTAAGGCTTTGTAACGATCTTGGTTCCATTTAATAACACCTTGGTGCACCACTAACTGCTGGCATAGGTCGTTGTCGACGAATTCGGTGAGATTTCCGTTAACGGTTTCGTTAACCGTGCAAACGTCAAACCGGGTGTTTGTCGGGTGCAGCCTCTCTTTTTGTCTTTTCCTCATTGCGAAGAAGAGACCGTTTTTGTCGTGTAATTTCAAATAGAGCTCATAGAAAAGTTTAATTGCCACCATAGATTTTCCCGTGCAGATTTCATCTAGTTCTTCAGTGGCGCGTTGTATGCCGATACTGTGCAGCCACAGTTGGATGAGCTTGAAGTTTTTGGAGGCGATAACCGGATTATTAGTCGGGACTATTTGCCACGCTTGCGTTTCGGTGATGATGTTGTAGTTTAATAAAATTTGTGCGATTATTGTACCGTCCATTACTTCCGTAGAGAAGACCTGCGGGTCCATGTTCATCACTACCCCAATTCTTTCTACGATCCATGCCTTTATTAAATCCCCCATAATTACAGAAGCTGTGTGACGTTTTAGTAAGTTGCGTTGATATAAATACAGTAATTCTAATATTTAATGACATGAGCTGTCAATAGCCAAAACTGAATTCCTTTAAGATATACTTGCTGACAAAGTGCTGTTAACACGTTTTTCAGATTTTCAAGTTTTTAGTTGTTTTTTGCATGTCCCAAAACTTTCACTCCCGTTTAGGAGTACTGCATCTTGGAGGATCTATCATTTTTATTTACGTTACTTGTGTCATTACAAAGGATTTGTACATTTCACCGATTTGTTCGGACGATTCGTTGTCGAGCAAAATTTTGCTTTTGTTTAGTTAACGTAAATTGAATTATTCATTCTTATGAAGTATTAATTACGGTTTTAGTGTACGAGTAACATATCATATTGGACATTTTGTAACGTTATTTTTTTACCGATTGATATTCCTGATTTATATTCCGTTGATTTGTGCTATTATTTAAATTTTTACCCGATCTAGGTATATTTGTGTAACCCCCACTAGTAGAAAGATGCTAATTATTCTTGCAGTAAATTATTCTATAACTTAGTTCTTTATTTTCGCTGCTATAGATTTCTTATTACAATAGTGCTTTGTTTTACCGTTAGAGGAATATTGCATTAGATAAGGAAAATTCAGAATTAGTGTAGACATGACGTTTTGACTCTTCTTCGTATTGGTTAGTTTCGTTTCTATGCAGTATTTATTGGCTGTTAAAGTTTTAAGAAATCTAGGTGGGATTTGGTTTAAATACAAGAGACGTGGAAAGAGGACGCTTTTTGCCAAGCTCGATGCCGGAGTGCCGTTCATTTGAAAACGTGAACTGCTGTCCTTTATAAAATATTGAGCCCAAGTTACAGCTCTTACAGAAGTTTGTCATCTTGTTTCGCGTGCTTTTATTTAAAAGAGGAAAAGGAGTTAAGTTGCCCAGTTCGGGACCGATTACATTTTAAAACTAACAAATAAAAAAACGTATTATATATCGCGTTTGGATTCGTTGTCAGTGTGAAGGTTGTTTTGGTTTTCGTTTTTGCCGTGCTCGAAGAAGGTGTCTACGCAAGCATTTGGTTGGGAGCGATGGATGGCAATTTCAAGTTTTGATGAGGGCTACGTAAGGATAACCTTTACTACAACTGAATCGGGGACAGGTAGCAGTAAGCCCAAGTTTTTTCTATGTTACGGTGTGTTTTTGGTTCTGATTTTAGACATTTCTGGTCTAATTCCATTTTAACATGACTGTCATGGTCGTTTTTATTTGTGTTTGTAAAATATAATTTGTTTGTGTAATGTTACGTAAGTTGTGTGTTCATTCAAACCCTTTTCACGATGAAAGATAATTCTTATGCTCAACGACAATTAATTTTACTGATTCTCACCCAAAGTTCATTGTAGGCGTTTGTCAAAATTTGGTAACAGCCCGTTTAGAATTTAAGGATTTTGATTTTGCCGGGAATCAGAAATTTTAGGTCAGGTTTAAATCATTTTTCTGTATCAGGGTGAGGATCTGTACGGGGTAAAGTTATAATTGTGGAACTAGTTAGGTTTGAAGTGTTTTGTGTATGGCCCTTTTTGACCTGGGATCAATGCACATAGCAATATTGAGTATTAATTATAGTTTAGTATACGAGTACCTGATCAGTGTCAAACGTAAGCTTACGTAATTTTTTATTTCATTATTGCTCAAAGTAGTCGAAATGAACTTAACTATAAGATTCTAAAAAAGAACCGGAAAAATCTGAAAGCAATTTCGTAGAACTGAAATGATCCCAACACCATATGGACGTAGAAGAGTTTGAAACAATTAACGAATTCAAAATCGAAAACACGATGGGAGCAAAATATCCCAAGTATCGAAAGAAAACAAGGAGGGGATGAAGGAATTCGGCGAATTTTAAACAATTTTAAATATCCAATAAATGAAGAATGCTGTCATTGGAAGAATCTGAAAAGTCGTCCGATTTCAAAAGATCTTGTGAATGTGAGTTTAATTAAAAAAAAAGAAATAAATCAAAGAAATTGAAGGATCTTTTAAAGGTAAGAAAACACCGGAAGAAACGGAAGCATCCGAAGAACTTGAGTAGATTTGTTGAAAAAACTGAAATTAACCCATGAATCTGTGAATAATAATAAATAATAATATAATATGCACTACAAAGACAGGTCCACCCAATAAAGTTACACGCCCTAGCACAGTTAAAAAACACATAACTCATTCTTCACAGAAACACACCACGTTATCACAACCCACTCGTACTCAACCCAAACGCAAAAACCTAACAGCACTACTAGCTCACAAAATACAGTAATACCTCCACCAATAACCCAAGCAATAACACAAATACAACCTCAAGGAACAAAGAAACACCATAAATACAAGTAAGGCAACATGTACCACAAGACAGGTCCACCCAATAAAGTTACACGTCCTAGCACAGTTAAAAAACACAAAACTCCATCCTCACCGAAGAACACCACGTTATCACAACCACTCGTATTCAACCCAAACGCAAAGCCAAAGAAACACTTACACAATAAACTCCATTTAATAAAATTACAGGAATTATTATAATGATTTTTGTTTTGTTTTGTTTTCCTCTTTCCTAATAGCGTTGGCTTATTGTGCCCATGTGTGATTTTTTTTTTTTTAGGGACCCTACATAACTTCACCAGACACAGACACAGACACTAATCGTTACTTGATTTTAATCCGTGCGATTAGTTAACCAGGCTAGACCTGAGTTCTCACATGAAACACTGACCATAATAATAATAATAATAATAATAATAATACACAACACGCAGGTGGATATTTGCTTACGCGAATATCTTGAAGAGTGACGCCTTCACGTGTTCCTAGTCACCCCATATTCTTATGAAAATGGAGTTTAAACAAAGCCTCGGAAAAATGCCGCTACCTGAGGAGCGTCAGGGCACGTCTGGAGCTATCGCTGGGCGTTGCAGCATGCGAGCCGATAGTGACGAGTTGGTGAACAGGCGGCCGCTCGTCGGGATACCCGAAACCTCTACAGCCGAAAGAAGACTACGAAGAGGACAACGACCACCTGAAGAGGACCGCCATGAAGAGACCTTTGTGCCTGCTTCTCAACCGCTTGTGGATGGGACCAGCGCAAAGGATACCTCCAAAAGACGTATGAAATGGGACGAAGGGATGAATCGCTTCATTTTCGGTACGTATCTGGAGATCACGAAGATGGAAACGGACAGGACAGCATACAGAGGTAAACTATATCACGCGTTCATTACACAATACCCACATTTAGCACACTTGACAGAACAACGCATTGCAGACCAACGTAGAGTTATCATTAATACGACTTCAGGAACAAAGAAACACCATAAATACAATTAAAAAACACAAAACTCCTTCTTCACAGAAGCACACCACGTTATCACAACCCACTTGTATTCAACCCAAACGCAAAGCCAAAGAAACACTTACACAATAAACTCCATTTAATAAAATTACAGGAATTATTATAATGATTTTTTTTTGTTTTGTTTTGTTTTCCTCTTTCCTGATAGCGTTGGCTATTGTGCCCATCAATAGGTATGTTGGTAAGTACGAATTACATACTATCCCTAGATGTCCAATGTACGTGTGTGATTTTTTCTTTTAAGGACCCTACATAACTTCACCAGACAGACACAGACACTAATCGTCACTTGATTTTAATCCGTGCGATTAGTTAACCAGGCTAGACCTGAGTTCTCACAAGAAACACCGACCATAATAATAATAATAATAATAATAATGGATTTTATTGATTAGGAAAAAAAATGGTTCCTACACCATAACCAATAGGTTCAGGGTCAGATAAACCAGTAGGTTACCTGTTCTTCCCCCTGTACCCCTAGAGACATAAAGAATATATTTATACACATAGATTCTACGAAATAAAACAATTAGCAGAGTTCAATTTTGATTGAAAACAAGCACAAATCTACTAAGTAACTACCTACCAACAAAGGAAAGAAAAGAAAAAATAAAAAAAAACAAAACAATAATAAAATTATAAAATCTGTGAGTTAAAGTAAACACATCATCAACAATTTAAGTCTTTAATCGATATAGATCAACAAAAAATTAATGAATCCAAACCGCCTGAAAAAAAACCAATCTGCAGTGTAAAAAAGTAACAATTTGAACACGAAATTTGCAAGAATTCAGTTCAACGGATTATAAGAGTCGCAAAGATCTGAAGAAACTTTGAAAGATCGATAGAAATTGTTTCATCTAAAGAAACCGAAGAAGCTTAGGAATCTGTTTATTTATGGAAAAAAAACTTTAACAATAAGACAGTTTTCGATATAAGTAAACCCCCGTTGGAAGTGGGACACCTTATATATCCTAATATGGTATTGTAAACGAGGCGATTTCGTAATAATTTAAATTTTATCCCAAGATTTGTCGGAGATTCACAAAACTCATGTTACGCCACTGGTACAGTCCCGATAGTGATACAAGAACCACAGTCCAGATACAACTGTCAACTACAAAAACAATGTAAACATAACCTCCAAAAGTTGATTTTTGAAAATGATTTGGGGAACAAGTTTATGTCGAATATGTGCCCAAATTCGCAATATTTGCATTCCAATATTTCAAAAAGACGCCGATATAGGCATAGATATAAAAATAAAAAGATGCCTTGCGCTGAATGTGAGTAAACAGGGACTGCCCAGCCCGGTGTTGTTCATTTCTTGTAGATATCGCAAGACGATTTAAAGCCTCGTCAAGTCTGCCAGGAGTGCTTAATCAAACTGAACGACTTTTATAACTTTGTAGTTTTGTACACCGAATCCGATCACAGATTCGAAACGTTACTCTGCGGCTCGACGGGCGGAGATTCATTCTCGCAGCAGGTCATGGATTTGGACTACACGATTATTACACCGACACACTGCGGTAAAAGTGACGGTATAACGCATCTCGGCTTAATGGATCAGTGCAAGGAAATTGATCCATTTATTGACGTGGAGGCACCGGACGTCGAGCAGAACTTGCTTAATGAAATAGTGGCAAAAGTTGTGGATGATAGTGTAGAAATCGACCTGCAAAATCTTGTGGCGGCCGATGCCGGAATTTATGCGAATATTGCTAGTAAGTGGTTTTTGCACTTGGGGGGTGCTCTTTTGTGACGTATCCTTGGCCATTTGCTCTATAATCAATCTTTTAAATGTCCCTATTTTTGGTCACCTAAGATTAGTTGTGAAAGCAACCAAAACACGTTTTTAACACTTATGTTTTTCCGAACAGATATACCTCAGCCAATAACTTCGTGCCCAGTTATGCCCACCGAAGCGGTTGTTCCCAAGCCAAAGCAAACGAAAGCGAAAATAATTTCCGTACAGACACTGTGCGAACGTTACGAAATACGACAGCCGCAATACGAAAAAGCCCACGTGCCCAAACCGAAGCTGGCGAAAAACACATACCCGTGTATTAAGTGCGGGAAGATATTCACACGACGGCGCTGCCTGAACGAACACTTCAAGAAGCACAGCGATAGCAGGCCGTTCACGTGCGACCTTTGCGGTAAGGGTTTCATGCTGCAGTCTGATCTGACGTGCCATAAGCTCGTACACACTGACCTGTTCGGCTGTAAGTACTGCGGGAAACGCTTCACGGCCCCGAGCAAGTTGCAACGTCACGTTCGAACACACACCGGCGAGAAACCGTTCAGATGCGACGTGAAGGACTGCGGGCGCTCCTTCTCGGACAAGTGTAACTTGATCGGTCATCAGTTGACACACAGTAACGTGCGTAATTTCACGTGCGATATATGTAAGCAAGCGTACAAGACTAAGAACCAATTAAAGAACCATCTTCAGGCACACAGTGAGGTGCCTATTTATAAATGTAACGTTTGTGGGAAGTTGTACAGGTGGCGAACTAACTTAGTTAATCATGTAAAGACACACAGTGATAAAGAGATTAGTACAAAAGTCAGTTAAGGAGAGACAAATACAATGATGATACATCTAGGTGTTTGATCGCAGTTGTCTTTTTAGAATAAAATGTACAGTTCCACAAAAAAAATGAGGTTAGGTCTGATAACTTTTTTTATCTGATCCTGGGGCTTTATTTTGAAAGCGAAAAATTAGTCAACAATTGTTGTAAATAAACTTTTGTATAAAACATTTTTCTGTGCCTTTTTTAACTAAGTCATTTTCAAATTTGAAGTTTGACCCTATTAGAGCACAATGTTAGCATTAACAATTACTGAGATACCCCATAAAAGTGTCGAAAATAAACCTAAAAACACTAAAAATGAATTTATGTATAGACATATGAACCGTTTGGTAAGACAAAACCATAAAACATTATTATTAATTAATTTGATTATTTACATCCAAATTAAAACTTCTTTAATTAATTGTGCGAGCTGCTGACGTTCTAAAAATCTGTAATTGGTCTTAAAATTCGAATTAATTAAGAGCTCTTATCTTTTGAAGCTACTTACGATTTACTTAATCGGATGCAGTTTGCTACAATTCATCTAATTAGCAACGGTTAATTATACTCACTTAAATGGACGAGATGAATAGTTTGGTAGTAATTATTAATAACGTTTAATGCATTACTTCGTCTACCCATCTCCTATACTGCAGTACTTATTAGTTCGTTTTAGCGAATATTCTATTATTATAATATTTCTAATAGTGTTTTTGCACTTTTGTACAAGACAATACCTATAAAATGGTTTTTTAGCTTTTTCCATGGTCTGAATAGCTATTACAACTGAAAATCTGTTTAAATAAATCAACACTAAAAGCACAGATCTACACATACACAGATTGCTAACCTTATGCATTTTTTGGGAAACAAGGATTTAGGTATACTTAAAACCGCCCTCTATTGCGGAGCAGTACAAACATGTACCGTTTAAAACTGTAATATGACGCTTATGGATTTATGCATTAGATGTCGCTGCAAAAAATTTAAAGCGGTAAAGTGTGCATAATTCGAATTCGTTATTTTTGGCATTTGATATTTGTAATCGGTGAATTTATTTTGTGATTTGTTTATAGACACGTATTCAAGAGATCATATATGTATACCTACATACGTATTCCAAATCTTATCGGCGTGGTAAAGAGTGTAACGTTAATTATGGCAGAGATATACATATAGTTTTTAAGTATACCTTTGCGGTTAGCAATCTGTCAAGACCTTTAAAGCTGCAAATAATTTCCGCCCACTTCAAAAAACCTTCACGATTCTTTAAGAACCTGCCCTATGTTCGTGTGTATCTGTGACCACAGGTACCCGCTTTTAATAACTCCTTTACGACGAATGAGTAGCTCCAGTGTTAAATTAAACAATTATGGCTCAGCGTACCTCCTATCATATCATATCACTGTAAAAATACGAATATTAAGGAATTCGAATTGTGCAAACTTTAGCGCTTTAATTTTGCTTCAGTGACATCTACCGCGTAAATCCATAAGCGTCTTATTACAGTTTTAAACGATACATGTTTATACTGCTCCACAATAGAGGGCGCCTTTAAGTATACCTAAATTTGTTTCCCAAAAAATGCATAAGGTTAGCAATCTGTGTATGCTTAGATCTGTGGACTTCTCAATCAAAAGTTATAGACTAGAAACCAATTTCGAAAAAAAATTCAAAGGGCTGTAACTTTTGAACTAGTAGCCCAATCTTGGAACTGTTTGAAATTATGGATTCTACAGGCCACATTCTATAAGAAAATTTTTTTTCCGGGTCGATCTGAGACAATTTTTTTTCGGGGCTCAAAAAAAGGCAGTGTATAACCTTCCTTTTTTACCAAAAATCGACTGCACCAAAATTTCTCGGGAAAACACTTTTTCTTATTAATTTTGGTGCGTAGAATCCAAAACAATTCGTACTTTTTCGATCAGACTTCTCAATCAAAAGTATAGACTAGAAACCAATTTCGAAAAAAAAATTCAAAAGGCTGTAACTTTTGAACTAGTAGCCCAATCTTGGAACTGTTTGAAATTATGGATTCTACAGGCCACATTCTATAAGAAAATTTTTTCCGGATCGATCTGAGACAATTTTTTTTTCGGCGCTCAAAAAAAGGCAGTGTATAACCTTCCTTTTTTATCAAAAATCGACTGCACCTTGCCAAGTGGTTGTCGTTCTGTACACTTTTTATGATTGATTTTCAAGAGGTTATTGAATAAGTACCCTCTCAATATCTAAAAAGGCTTGCTCATTGTTTTGTGAAGAGCCAGCTTAACAATACTTGGTCTTGGCATATTTATTGTTAAGAGGACTAGCACTTGCAGTAGTCTCTCGAACTTCATTAAAGGTGGTTCAAATTAGCAAATTTTATTACCATTTAGCAGAGATTACATATTAACCTAAACACTAATTAATAAACATGGGAAGTTAACAGATACTTAAACTAACACAAAGATATAAGTGAAATAATCCTCATTCACATCTAAGTCCTCCAATATCGTATACATTTGGTACATAGAATAACACATTCCCGCAAGCAAAATACTAATCTGCATATACCTCATTTTCGTAAAATAAATCAAGACATCCATCTTTGTAATGTTAACAATAATAATATAGTTCGACTTTAAACTGAAATGGCCGCACCGTCGACACTGTTCAATTTCTTCACGACGTGTATTTTCCGGTTTGACAAGCAGACGATGTAGGAGTGCCCTTCGTACTTAATCGACAGCTTCTTAAACCCATCATGATTCGGAAGTGCATCTGGATCAATTTGCGACGTTAGCGTTATCAAGCCCATTATTATATCGGCGGATTTCTCGTCGTTTTCCAAATCGCCCGACGATGATATCACCGCACCGTCTTCGTTGAGGAGAAGGTATCCGATTTGTCCAGGTATGCGATCCATTGGAAACAGCTAATTTCCATTAATAGCTTTGAAAGGATTAATTTTCAATTTTTCTTTGTTAAACGTAGTTATTTTTATTCCTTTTTTATCCTTTAAATAAAAGAAAATTTCTGATGGATGTGTTTGGTTTGACAAATATGAAAAATCAAAAATTCCAAATAACATCTGATTGTTATTCCAATTCTCATACTGTGTAGTTTACATACATGTAAATGGAATGTCCTACAGAGCCCGCCATGTTGGAATTTCGTATCCGTTATGTAACACCATTGAATTTTAGTTATAAATTCAATGGTAACACTACTAAGATAAATTAAAAAATCTTCACTATGTTCAAAGGTTTCACGTATGTCAGAGATATTTATTCAATGGTCCAAGTAAAACTTCGACCCATATTAGTATACTTCAGGCATTCAAAGGCTAATTTTGAAACTATTAGAAACTCTCAAGGATTATAATGCCCCAAAAACACCGTGGCATAGAGATCTTGAAAACTTCGAAGAGTTGAGTAGTACGCTAAAGGCAGTAGGCCAATCGTCATCTGCTCATGAATAGCTTGAAATTCTGGAAATCTGTAAGACTGTAGAATACTCCTCAATTAAGATTCTTGCGATTGGAAACGCTGAAAACTGAAGATCGTATAAAAACTCTGAAAGCCGATGATCGTCAAAACTCCGAAGGTTCTAGGGACCCTTTAATCTTTGGAACATTGAACATTTATAGAACCAATTACAGTATTGCAGGGCTCTTTAAGTTTAGCGTCTCCATAAATTCATGGTCAGAGTTTAAAAGTCTTTCTGGTAACCTAGGTGTTCAGGACTTTCCATACTTTTTAAGTTACTCAATCTTCATTTTTGGCTTTTTATGATGTTATGAATACTAGTAGTATTTGGAATTCCGCTAGTCTTCAGAGTATATGGAGACTTCCGCGGGTATGTAGACTGTAGTCTTAACTCTCTAATGGATCACTTCTTGTATTGTTCTGCATTGTAATAATATCATTGTTTATTAGATAAACATTGTTAAATGCTCACCTGCAGGTTGTGGTTGTTGGGAGTAGATAGCATAAACGGATAGTAGTTCATATCGCATACGTGTATGACAAACGCCGTGTATGAAAAAAAGTTTAGATATTGAGCTTGCTGCCATTAAATTTCGTAATTCGATCAGTCAAACAGAAAATATCCGAGCAGAAAATGTCCGTAATTTTACAGCAGGCAATACGCAGATACGTAACCACAACGCTCGCAAATTACGGGAAAGTTGAGGGTCCCTCGGCCGTGTCAGGAGGTCACGAAGGTGCGTTATTCTCCCAGGGGAGGTTCATTACATAACGCACAATCTTTGCAGGTGGCTACAAAATCTGGAAGAGGCTAACTTATCTTCTGGCCTTTCCAGCGATCGCCCTGTGCGGCGCCAACTGCTACCTCGCCCATCAAAAGGAGCACGCCGAACATCATCGTCCTCCGTTCGTCAAGTACGAACATATGTACATTCGAACAAAACGATTCCCGTGGGGTGACGGTAACCGTTCCTTCTTCCATAACCCGCACACCAACGCTTTGCCCGATGGTTATGAAAATGAGCATTAAGGATTTGTGTACCGGTTTTGTTTATTAGTAAGAAAATAGTCTTGTATAGATAATTGAATAAATGAGTACGGATATCGTAAACTAACTGTTGATTGTTAACTTTGAACGGTTCGAGGGAATTAATTAAATTTTTGTATATGAAATCCTTCTCCAATCTTTATCATTCATTCAATATTATTGGAAACTAGAGCTTTATAACTTGCTTTGATAACAAATCCTGATCAAAATGATTGAATAAAAGTAATTGACAGAAATCATATTAATTCGACTTTATTCTTAAAATTTTAATCAAGACTTATCTGTTCACCCAACAGATGCAGTTAAGCTCCTTCCAAAAAAAAACCCGGCAAATTTAAATGAACGTTTTTAATTGGCCGAATTTTCAAAGCCTGTAACACGCACAACTCTGCTGCCAATTTTAATTGCCGTATCTGAATTATCCTTTGAATTTTCTTTCGAAATTGATTTCTAGTCCATAACTTTTGATTGAGAAGTCGAATCGAAAAAGTACGAATTGTTTCGGATTCTACGCACCAAAATTAATAAGAAAAAGTGTTTTACCGAGAAGTTTTGTTTTACCGAGAAGTTTTGGAGTAGTCGATTTTTGGTAAAAAAGGAAGGTTATACACTGCCTTTTTTTGAGGCCCCGAAAAAAAATTGTCTCAGATCGACCCGGAAAAAAAAATTTCTTATAGAATGTGGCCTGTAGAATCCATAATTTCAAACAGTTCCAAGATTGGGCTACTAGTTCAAAAGTTACAGCCCTTTGAATTTTCTTTCGAAATTGGTTTCTAGTCTATAACTTTTGATTGAGAAGTCTGATCGAAAAAGTACGAATTGTTTTGGATTCTACGCACCAAAATTAATAAGAAAAAGTGTTTTCCCGAGAAATTTTGGTGGTGTAGTCGCTTTTTGGTAAAAAAGGAAGACTATACACTGCCTTTTTTTGAGCCCCGAAGAAAAAATTGTTTCAGATTGACCGGGAAAAAAATTTTTCTTATAGAATGTGCCATGTAGAACCCATAATTTCAAACAGTTCGAAGATTGGGCTACTAGTTCAAAAGTTACAGCCATTTGAATTTTCTTTCGAAATTGTTTTCTAGTCTATAACTTTTGATTGAGAAGTCTAATCGAAAAAGTACGAATTGTTTTGGATTCTTCGCCCCAAAATTAATAAGAAAAAGTGTTTTCCCGAGAAATTTTGGTGTAGTCGCTTTTTGGTAAAAAAGGAAGACTATACACTGCCTTTTTTTGAGCCCCGAAGAAAAAATTGTTTCAGATTGACCGGGAAAAAAATTTTTCTTATAGAATGTGCCATGTAGAACCCATAATTTCAAACAGTTCGAAGATTGGGCTACTAGTTCAAAAGTTACAGCCATTTGAATTTTCTTTCGAAATTGTTTTCTAGTCTATAACTTTTGATTGAGAAGTCTGATCGAAAAAGTACGAATTGTTTTGGATTCTACGCACCAAAATTAATAAGAAAAAGTGTTTTCCCGAGAAATTTTGGTGTAGTCGATTTTTGGTAAAAAAGGAAGGTAATACACTGCTTTTTTTTGCCCCGAAGAAAAAAATTGTCTCAGATCGACGGGGAAAAAAATTTTTCTTATAGAATGTGCCCTGTAGAACCCATAAATTCAAACAGTTCGAAGATTGGGCTACTAGTTCAAAAGTTACAGCCCTTTGAATTTTCTTTCGAAATTGGTTTCTAGTCTATAACTTTTGATTGAGAAGTCTGATCGAAAAAGTACGAATTGTTTTGGATTCTACGCACCAAAATTAATAAGAAAAAGTGTTTTCCCGAGAAATTTTGGTGCAGTCGATTTTTGGTAAAAAAGGAAGGGTACACTGCCTTTTTTTGAGCCCCGAAAAAAAATTGTCTCAGATCGACCCGGAAAAAAAATGTCTTATAGAATGTGGCCTGTAGAATCCATAATTTCAAACAGTTCCAAGATTGGGCTACTAGTTCAAAAGTTACAGCCCTTTGAATTTTCTTTCGAAATTTGTTTCTAGTCCATAACTTTTGATTGAGAAGTCTAATCGAAAAAGTACGAATTGTTTTGGATTCTACGCACCAAAATTAATAAGAAAAAATGTTTTCCCGAGAAATTTTGGAGTAGTCGATTTTTGGTAAAAAAGGAAGGTTAAGTATTCAAATACTATGCGAAGTATTCGAATACTAAATATTTGTGAGAGTATTTGATTTACAAATACAAATACTGCTTCCATAGAAGTATTTAATTACAAACTATTTGAATACTTTTAAGGATTTGAATACTAAAAATTATTTACAAAATCGAATACTGCCCAGTTCTGTAGTACGCAAAGTTTATTAATGAAAGTAACAACAAAAGAACATGGTAATAATGTACAAGTTACTTAGTTCCATACTTACTTATTTTTCGCAGTACCTATGTATCTTAAAGCTAAAAGCCGCCTTCTAAGCAGAGACGAAATTAAAACGCTAAATACTATCTTTAAAACATGGTAACAGTTAATAAATAAATCTTTTGATATAAAAACAGTTATTTAGGTACATATAATTAGTTTTTGTACTGAAACATTTTGTACTATGAACTGGGTAATGTGACCGCGGCAATAACATTGGACTCCATAGTCTTGTTCGCTTCCCGAAGTAAAGGTCTTAGTCTCCCTGAAACACGCAAATTGTCCATAAACGCCGATTTGATCAAAATAAAATACTCACAGAATTCTGAACAGGATCCTTCCGATCTTGAATGGGACCGTCGTAATCGTCCAAATCGATAAAGTCGGATTGTCTCATTTTTTCCATGTACCACTGGTCGAGGTCGATGATTGCATTTTGGTCATTGTTTGGTCTCGTCCTTTTCGCCGGTGGAGAGTTACTTCTTTTAATAACAGTAGAATAGGCGGGTGTGGTAGTTTCTGTTGGCTCGCTTGAGGGCAACGCGCCAGGATTGGTGTTTTGTGCTGCAGTTTCAGCCCTCAGGCACTCTGGTGTACTAGGACGTGAGACGTTCGTGATTTGCTCTTGACTGTGGTAGTCATCGTTCATCTGACAATGTCGATCAGAATGTGCGCCATCATCCCATGCATTTGTAGGAGGTGCAGGGGGTGCAATGTCAGTCTGGTCATTAACACCAATTCTGGGCCATTGGAAGTAGTAATAATGAGGTACGTGCCACTGCTCTTGTCGGGCGCTCTCCACAAGTCGCTGGTAATTCTGAAATAACTCGTGGTACTGCAACACCTGCAGCTTTAATAACTGTTTTTGCACCGCTGTAAATGCATCACTTGGTTCCGGTTTAGGCTCTAAAAGAAAAAGCGGCAACTGAAATTACTAATGCTCTGACTGAGGAGATTAAACCCGGTTCGACCAATAGGAGCCTGGAAAACACCGTTTTCGAGAAATCGACGAAAAGGAGGATTCTAATGTACTTGAATTTGATGGATCTAAAGTACTTTTAAAAGTATTCGAATACTTTCAAAAGTATTCTATTCTAATACTATCAAAGGTATTCGAATACTATAAAAAGTATTCGAATATTTAGAAAAGTATTCAAATACTTGTCACTCAAATACATTAAAAATTTAAAATAGTATACTAGATGAAAGGCTTAATACTACTTAAAGATCAAGTTATACTTTGTATGGGGTTAGCTTTTTTTTATATTTCTATTGATATATACAAATTTAAGGGGAGTAAAACCGTATTATTATTATTATATTATAATATAGGAGGTACCTACCAGGACCTTTCTTATACCAGTTATATCCTTAAGAATACGTGTACCAGTTTTCAAAGCGTCGTGCACATGATACGTACCTACGCCTTTCTGAAATTAATCCTAGTGATTTTGGAACAGATCCATTTTTGACCATCCGGTTGTCCGTGTGCTGATAGTTTGTTTAGAAACGTGCGATCGCTTTGAAAATTGGTACACATGGTTTTAAGGATATAAGAAAGGTCCCTATTGTTTTTAAGTTACGAACTTTTGATTGAGAAGTCTAATCGAAAAAGTACGAATTGTTTTGTATTCTACGCACCAAAATTAATAAGAAAAAGTGTATTCCCGAGAAATTATGGTGTAGTCGATTTTTGGTAAAAAAGGAAGGTTATACACTGCCTTTTTTTGAGGCTCGAAAAAAAATTGTCTCAGATCGACCCGGAAAAAAAATTTTCTTATAGAATGTGGCCTGTAGAATCCATAATTTCAAACAGTTCCAAGATTGGGCTACTAGTTCCAAAGTTACAGCCCTTTGAATTTTTTTTCGAAATTGGTTTCTAGTCTATAACTTTTGATTGAGAAGTCTGATCGAAAAAGTACGAATTGTTTTGGATTTTACGCACCAAAATTAATAAGAAAAAGTGTTTTCCCGAGAAATTTTGGTGTAGTCGATTTTTGGTAAAAAAGGAAGGTTATACACTGCCTTTTTTTGAGGTTATACGCTGCCTTTTTTTGAGGCCCAAAAAAAAATTTCTTATAGAATATGGCCCACATTCCCTGAACATTCGCTACATTACTTCAACATCTGCTACATTTCCTCATCATTTACTACATTTGCTAATCATTTCCTCGGGACTGTACACCACATTTGCCCAGCGGTCAACCCCTCGAGTGCTATGTTAAGCGTTCTGTCCTCTTATCAAAGTACGGGGTGGTGAGGGGGAGGGGGGAGCAGTGGAACTAGTTTTATCCTTCATGGTACCTACTCTAATGAAAGGTCTGAACGAAAGGAATTAATTTCTACCAACCATAGCCCTCCTCCTCGACCTCTTATGGTGATCGGGTATATTCCCTTATACTTCAAGAACGGATTGTCGGAAGAGGGTACTCACAAAGGGCGATTGAGACGTCTGCAAGAAATATATCCATTGGTGATGTCTAAACAAAAGCTATTTCGTTTAAAAAAATGCGCTTTATCTGCACAGGAGTTGTGCACAATTTATACTTGTTTTATTGTTACCCACTTTTTTTATTTTTGAATTTTGAAAAACTGATCTTTTACCTCTGCTGTTTGCTAGTAGAGTCCTCCCATTAGTCTCATTTCTTATAACGCGGTTTCTTTATTTTGAGAGACACTTACCGCATTCGATAGTGGACATCGCATTTTGCATTCGATGAAGTGCCTGTTCTGTCGCAATAGCAGTCCGCACTAGCGCCGCCGCTTCTGAATACTCAGGTAAATCGGTGTAATCAATATTGGCGAGCGTAGAATTTTGGAATGTGGAACTACCGACTTCAGTTCGTATGGCTGCCTCCAATGGATAGAGTGGCGGTGGCGAATGAGGAAATTTGGGAAGAATAAAATCGTCCCTAACGTTCCGCCGCCTTACAGCGGTATCGTATTCTCCTTCCACCTCCGCGCAAAACTGCCGAACGAATCCTTCCAGATTGGTTTCCATCTCTTTAATTTTCAACACAACAGAGAACAGAAATTTCACTAGCGCCGGAACTGTTACCCGCATTCCTTTTTGGCGACCGTACTCGTAGCAGAATTTTAAAAATTGTTTATATATAAAGTTGGATATAGTGTGCTGGCGCAGAAAACCCAGAGTGAGCCGGGCTAGTTCTTCAACTTCCTTTTCTCGCGCTTGGTGATAGTGTTTCAGGACTAAATTAATCTTCTCCTTCGCCGGCTGGATTTTGGTGTAGCTTTTTGTTTGCCTAACTAGTATTTCGCAGTTTTTCACATTGTAAAAGATGAGCTCCCAGAGTTCCTTGCAAAATTCGGTGGCGATCGCTTCAACGTTTGAAGATTGGGAGGTGGCTCGAGTTGTATATCTGCCCCCACGACCTCGAGCTTGCCGACGACCTCTGCCTCGTGCCCGGCCACGAGCGGGCCTACTGCGAATTTCGGTTTCGGTGTCACGTCCACATTCCATTTGAACACTATCTGTGAGTTCCTGACATTGATCGTTGTGAAATATAATGGGGATGTCGGTTTCATTCCAATGCATCTCCATGAGGTTATTAATCTCATTTACTGTTTCAGTCTCATCAGAACCGCAAGCCTGTCTCGCAGTTACTGTATCGGAATAAACGGTCACTTCAGCAACACTTGGAATTTCCAACTCAAGTTTGATCTCACCATATTCGGCCACCGCTCTTTCCGATTCATCAACGTTAAGCTCGAGGGCCGTCTCAAACACGGCGTCACACGTCGAAATCTGGCCGCGATTTATTATCAACATAATATAATCATCGATTTCTCTCACCCTCCAAGGCATCGAGTTAATCAAGCGTTTGCCGTTTGTCGATTTATCGCCATAATCGTCGTCAGTGTCCGAACCGAACAGTTGATCAAATTTGGACCTTTCCCGTTGAGGTTTCTTCGACGAATTCGCGTAAACCCTCGGTACGCATTCTTTCAGGGGAATCATGGCATCTTGCCAGACCTTTCGAAGTTTCGGCAAATCTACGGGCAGCTCGATAAGATGATTTTCTTTATCTTTAGTGGACGCGCTCGACGGTGCTTTGGCCGCAACCTCAGTAGGTTCTCTGAGCGTTTGAGTTGTTTTTCGTGGATTTTCAGGTGGGTTGCTCAAGATCTTCTCAGTTGGCTGAATGTACCCTGTTCTTGGTATAGACGCACGCTGATCTTCAGCCTCATTAGCCATTCTTTGTTTAGCGAGGCGCTTAGCATTTCCATAGACTTTCCGTGTAACTGTTTTATGGTAGTCGGAGACTCGAAATTCACTAGCGGTAGACTTGGTGGACTGTTTTGGTGTAAGCGTTCGCCCACTATTAGCCTCTTTTGAGCTGCTCGTCTCAATTGAGAATTGACTTTCAGAGTTAGCCTCATCATTAAGGGTTCCTGCATCTGTGGAGTGACCATCGCCAATGTCTCCATTCATACCTATTACTATTTCCGATTCTACATGAAGTGGGTCATTGAAATAGTTTATTTCAAAACTCTCGTCAGGATTTGGTAATGACTTATCTTGGTTGTGCGAATGACTATCACTGCCACTTGGAGTCGCGCCCACTAATATCAAATTCACGGGGAGCGACTTCCTTCTAGTATTATGATACATTTTAGTTGGCATTGGAGAATCCTTTCTGTTGTGAGCTCTACCATTTATTACCTCACTTAGCACTGGTGCCTCGGTTCTGCATTCCATACCTGTTGCAAAATACCCAATGATTTTATTGTGGAGTGAACAATCTACCGTTTTGCTACAATCACCTGTGAAAGTCGTATTCGAAGGCGAGCTGCTATGGCCAGTACGTACAGTGTTTGGTGTATTTTGGATTACATGGTCGTGTTCCTCCGAGCTGGGGAGGTATGTATTTGAAAATGCGCCCTCTTCTAGAAGAAGTACAGGCACTGTTTGGTGCAGGTAAGGATCGTAATACCACACCGACTGGGACTGTTGGTAAGCAAAGTAAGACGAATCAAGTTGGTTGGGTTGAGGACTGAAACAAATTACGTTAATATAATAATTGTTTGCGTCATATTTTGTTGCTATCTTGAATCTGTTCAAAACCTACCGTACCCTTTCCACTTGTACCTTCCTCATTCCAAATCTTTCGCCGCCAGTTTTGATAATTCTTGCGTTTTGATATGAACAAAAAACGCAAGATACGTTACAGACTCTTCATCCCCAAATTATCTAGCTAATTTTAGGTTTTCTTATCTAATTACTTAGCTAGATTTACAAACGCCCAGCTGCTATTGTCTACCACAAAGACCACTTTCTAACTTCCACAACTTTACTAAGTTGTTTCATCGAGTTGAAGTTAAGTCATGCCATTCGACATTGTCTTCCTAAATTTATGGCGTCCTAGTGTTACATCATAGGTAAACATTTCATACTGCTATGTGCCATATCGAATTGAATGGGGACGCTCTCGGAACCTAAATTTTTGTTCTTAGACCCCACGTGACTATGTCATAATTACTGCTACTTCATTTGTACAGTAATTTCGTTGTCGATCCATCGTTAGAAAGAGACGGCAAACTTAGGTTCAGTCTATCACAACTACCGCATATCTAAGAAACGCAGGGCAAACCAAAATAGATACGAATAAATGTATTCAGACCTTTACTCTGCCTAGGTCCGAACCAACCTTCGGCTCTCTTCGGCTTATGAAAAAAGTGAGAGGGGCGAGGGGAAATCGGGGAAAATGTAATTGTCCTTTCCCGAAAACTATCATGAGAGATACATTCTCCCTCCCTCTCCAGTACACGAAGAATCTTTTCTTTTTTTTCAAAGATTATCGCGAGAGCGCTAATAGTTTGACGCCAGTTCCGAACGAGCCAAAAATGTGAGTTCAGCACAAGTAGAAATCTGACTTACCAATCTGACCTTCATTTTGCAAAAATATCATATTTGCATTCGTCTATTTTAATGCCGAACGAGCCAAGGGCATGCAAAAGTGATAGTTTGGAAGTGGAACCAATGAAGAGCGAGGACAAAGGCGAGCTCAGCACAAACCTATAGGCATAGTAGCAATCTGACATACGAATAAATGTATTGTTGTGGGAGTAGAAATTTGACTTGCACAATCAGACGATTACTCTGCCTGGGTTTGTACTGAACCTTCGGCTCGCCTCCTCGGCCCTGGCTTTAAAACACTTTTACGTAGACGTGTAATATGAGCCGAAGGTATGCAGTTCGTCACAAACCTAGGCAGCGTAGATATCAGACCTTTAATCTGCCTAGGTTTGTGTCTAACTCGCCTTCGGCTGGCTCGGCACTCGCTTTGAAAGTATCACTTTTACATAGAAGTGTAAATAACAGGCCCAATTTAATGCCGAATGACCCAAGGGAATGCAAAAGTGATAGTTTTGAAATAAGTGCCGAGGCAGTCGACGATGTGATAGGGTACATCAGATTTTTACTCTGCCTAGGTTTGTGGCGAACTCGCCTTCGGCTCGCTCGGCACTGGTTTTAATCACTTTTGCATTCACCTATTTTAATGCCGAACGAGTCAAGGGCATGCAACAGTGATACTCTTGAGCCGAAAGCGAGTTCGGCACAAACCTAGGCAGAGTAGAAATCTGCCTTACATCATCAGACACTTAAAAGTATGACTTGCATGGAGTGCAATATCATACCTATTTTAATCCCGAATGAACTGAACGTATGCAATAGTTATAGTTTTAAAACGAGTGCCGAGCGAGCCAAAGGCGAGTTCAGGACAAGCCTAGGCTGAGGAGAAATGTGACTAGGTTTGAGAAAAACATCACTTTTGCATAGAAGTGTAATAACGTGCCTATTTTAAACCCGAACGAGCCAAGGGCTGGATTTTAGCGAACTTGTGAGTTACCTTGCGAGGATTTAATGGAAATTTTGGGGAAGCTGAAGAAAAACCCGACGGAGGCTTAAGACGAACTTTGGGGGAATCTGAGAGCAACGGTGGAAATTTGAGAAATACACTTGATATGAACTTCAGGAAGATTTGAAGGGAATTTGTGAAGAATCTAGTGGGAGCTTGATTTGAATTTATACACAAGAGAACCTAGGCACAGTCAGAGACTTACCTTGTCAGACCATTATTCTGCCTAGGTTTGTGCCGAACTCGCCTTCGGCTCGCTCGGCACTGGTTTTAAAAGTGCCACTTTTACATAGAAGAGTAATAACAGGCACATTCGCCTACTTTAATCCCGAACGAGCCAAGGGCATCATCAGTGATAGTTTAGAAACCAAGCCTAGGCAGAGTAGAAAGCTGATTTGCCCCATCAGACTTTTACTCTGCTTAACTCGTGTGTGACGTACTCTCCTTCGGATGGCTCGACACTGGTTTTAAGTATCACCTTTGCATAGAAGTGTAATTCGCCAATTTTAATGCCAATCAAGCCGTCACAGTCTTGAAACCAGTGCCGAGCGAGCCGAAGGAGGGTAGAAATATGATTTACCCCATCAGACCTTTACTCTGCTTAGGTCTGAGCCGAACTCGCCTTCGGTTTTAAAATACTTATACATAGAAGTGAGCCAAACGTATGCAATAGTGATAGTTTTGAGACCAGAGCCGTGCGAGTCAAAGACGAGTTCGGCACAAACCTAGGCAGAATAGAAATCTGACTTACCCCAGACCTTTACTCTCCCTAGGTTTAAAAGGTATCACTTTTTCATGGAAGTGTAATAACATGCCTATTTTAATCCTTACTTTTTCTCAAGGAGTATCCCGAAAGTGCTAGGGGTAAGATACCTTGCTGAAAGTACTTCCTGTTGGCGGTATTCCATATCCCCCAGAGCTACGTTCTCCCCAAACACCGATCTTAGAGCCATGATCCGACCCTGTGAAGTCAGGAAAGAAAAATTCGACTTTCCTTTCCCAAAATTATCATCTTGAAGGCTGAATGCGTTTGTGGAAGCACTTATTAAAAGCCGAGGATCAGGGAGTGTGAAAGACAACTCCCCCTTCCAGTCGTCCTTTGCGGAGGGTACTGAGGCACAATTAATTTTAGGGAGATTTGATGGAACCTTTAAAGGAATTTTAGGGAAATTTTCGAGGGAGGGACACTTAAAAGGAAAATTGACAGGGAACCGAAGTTTGATACGAAACTTGAGGAGGATTTGAATGGAACTAGAATAAAGTAGGAGACAAAAGAGGTAAGTGGTAAAGGAAAATTTAAAAATAAATAAAAAGGGCAGTTTTCAGTGTAGGAGATTAGTCGAAGTTAAGTTGTGCAGTTGTGAGCATCCAGGCAAGTTATACGGCATTTCAGAATTTTTGTGAAATATTACATTGTCTATAATTTGTGCAAAAAAGTCATTTTTACTGAGTTTAGGAACAATGCAAGAACATCACAAAAGGGAACTGGAGACACACAGAATTCACACAAATCCGAATTTTTGTGGGAAATTTGGTCCTCTACAATTCCATACATTTTTTTCGCATTTTTTACGGTTTGTTCTGCGTTTTGGGAAAAAAATGCGCTCGATCGTGATTTTTATAAAAAAACACCATAAGACCGCACTAGTGGAAGTGTGATAGATCGGGTTTTTAAACCTTGTCGGCGTGGCCTAATATAATGGCCAGTGACGTTTATTTTTGAAAAACAGATACCTACAACATTATACTTACCTTTGACTGAATATCCACCTCTGAAAAGGTATTTCTACATTAACTACGTTGTAGAAGAAATACGCTTTCTTATCCAACACTATCAAATTCTGAACGTAAATACTCTGCACACTGTTTAAGCACTTACAAGGGAAATAAATGGGACTTAAATACCTTTTAGCGAATTTTTTAAAATAGAAAACTTATAGCTACTATACCAACTTATTAGATTTAAGTTATTTTGATGTGGATATTTATTTTAGCACTTGGATTTTATTTATGTTCATTTCTCTTAGAAAGACTCTAAAGTCTGGGATGTCATTGTTTCAAAATGGCGACAATTTCGCGATCCAAACGCCGCAGTTCTTAATATATGGGGGGGGGGCCTCTAAATAGCATTATGCGGGTCACTCTGTAATTGGGCGCATGCCTGTTGAGGGCCCAAAACAAGAGAGGGATAAAATAAAAATAAAAAAAAATAAAAATAAAAAAAAATATATGCGAGTAGCATTGTAAAGTCTCTCATTTATAGCAGGTATATTGCAATTGTACTCAGAGTATTGAAGTTAGACTCTTTATAGGTAGATTCGAGGGTAGATTGTAATTTTAATAAAACTTACCTAAATTGAAATCGCTATAGAATTTTGAAATTTGTGCACCAAGCAAATGTAGTTTCAACACATTGCTTGGGGTACAGACGACACTTGAAATCATAAAAAATAATGCGAGAGTGTTAGTAAGATGCATTTTTTTCACTTAGATCCAAACTAAAAATTTGCCAAAAATTCTAGATATCGGTTTGTAATTGCGGATGTTTTTGTTTCCATATTAACATAGGTATCTTAATTATATCAGTTTGCAGACGTGTATCTACCCCATATGTTTAAGTATCTACGAAAATATTGTAAATGTGCCGCATTTTGAAGTTTCGCCATTTTAAATAGCCACCATTTTGAAACTACGAAAAGTTCAGAGCGCTTCCCATATGCCAAAAACACTTGAATTTAGCTACTACCCAATCCATTCTGACCATTGCCAGTAATGGAGTAATAATTTTATGATGATATATTAACAAAATGACGCAATAGGCTTTCTGAAATTACGAAACCTGTGGCGCCCTCGGGCTTTACCTTGGGTACGCCACTGGTAGTCAGCCATAATGAATTTTTCGAGGAATTTTTGTAACATGCAATCGCAAAAAAATACGCAAACATACCTATCTAGATGTTCGTCCAAGCCGTTCTGCAGGTCTTTTTCGTCAGCCATGTGTACCTACCCCTTCACAATAGGCTCTAAAAAAAATGCTACGTTATAGATATAGATTCACCTGTTGGAAGAATTCCATATTTTACGAACTCTAGCACAACGCACAACAGAAATAACCAAAAAATCACTTAAGTAGCAAACTGACGAACAATGCATAAGCCAACTACGGCAGATTATCCCACTCTATGGTTTAGATACCTACATATTTTGGCGCGAAGCAACGACATTTTTCCATTCATCTTGTACACTATATACAGCAACCAGAACTATCCTTTACACAAATTCATAAAACCAGAAACTTCGTACCTCGGATAAAACGCAGTTTGATCTAAAGATAAAATTACTTCACTACTAGCGGCAATCGTGATCAACTAATACGCCACCAGTGTCAGAATAGTAAACTACTCTTGCTACTAGCGCATGCGTATATACCTATGACTCAATTTTTTAACGAAAAAGAACGAAGGCACGAACGTGAATCACCGTCACAAGCTTGGAGTGAAGTACTGAGTGGAGGAAAAAAATGTTATTTACATCCAGAAAACAAAAAAAAGGAACCTGAATTAAACACCCGTATTATGTGTAAAAAAGTCAATTTTAAAGCCATGGATGGTGCATCCAAAAACGTAATTAAATCATACATTATTAGCCAAAGTAATAACTACAAAGTTAATGTTTCGGGTGCGAAGTTCATTTGTGCAACGACTATCGTCTCACATTTCGAAATGCGCACATATTTGTGCAGAACAAAGTTTTGATCAAGATCAACCGTGAGATTTCATTGCATGCATTTAATTTAAAATTTATATCAAAATCGGATTATCTTGGTTGAAATTCAGTACAAATTCGTTTCTAATGTTGCTTTTTCCAATAAAAATTCGACTGAAACGCACCTCGCATTCATTTAAAACTAATACGGTTCAAATTCGTTTCTTGCATATGTTCAAATTCAGTCTAGAATTCAGTACCTACCTAACTCTTCGGTAGAAATGCACTCAAATGCAACTAAAACTATTAACGTCAAGTTAGTTCAAAATTGAGCACAAAGACTATTCAAATTCGTTGACAGATATTTCTCATTTTTAAATTCAGTAAAAAATCGGCTGAAGTGCAACTTATAAAATGGATCTGAAATACTAATTCAAGGCAAATTAATTTTAAATTCAGCACAAAATGCGGTTACAATTCGTTTCCATCATTGTTTATGTCCAAAATTCCCATGAAATGCCCCTCAATGCATGGAAAATTAGAATTTTGGCCAAATTGTCTAATGTCCATTGTCTAATGTCCATTGTCTAATGTCCAATGTCTATTGTCCAATGTCTAATTTCCAATGTCTATTGTCCAATGTCTATTGTCCAATGTCTATTGTTCAATGTCTATTGTCCAATGTCTATTGTCCAATGTCTATTGTCCAATGTCTATTGTCCAATGTCTATTGTCCAATGTCTATTGTCCAATGTCTATTGTCCAATGTCGAATGTCGAGTGTCGAATTTCGAATGTCGAATGTCCAATGACGAATGTCTAATGGATACTGTCTAATGGATAATGGCTAATGTCTAATGATAACTTTATAGTATAACTTTTAAGTCGATTCCCCAAAGCTTCATGGCAAATCGGATGCACGGTTTAAGAGGACATAACAGACGTACAGACAATCGTATCGTATCGAAACACTTAATTGTTGCAAGTAAAATTACCGTCACTTCTGTTGTAGATGAATGTTTTAAATAGCTCTCAGAAAGGTGAACGAACGAATGGATAGATTTTTCGCTGGCACTTACTGGGAGCTTGCATGATTAGCAAACATAATGTCAGGTTTTTTACAATTATTATTACAACGAAAATATAAAACCAGTGTTAAATGACAAGGTTACACCTAATAGACCGAAATAAACATTTGTATGAAAAAGAGACTATATAATAGAAGCAGTTCTGGTCTTTAATATTTCAGGTATGTTATTTTTATTTATTATATCTTGGCGAATGAAGGTGACCTTATTTATAAATAACAAATATGATTTTTCTTTTGCTCGTTTAATTAATCACTCGGATGATTCCCAGATGCTGAAATGCTGTATCGAAAATTAATAATATAATCAAAGGATAATGGATCAAAGCAAATAATGAAAACGATATACCATAAAATGCGTATCAGCTTTTTGGAAAACTCCACCACATTTTCGTATTTTGTATTTTTCTCTGAAACGGGAGCGAACTTTTGAAAGGTTTTGAAAGCAACAACTTTTATGAAGTAAACCTCTCGCCAGAAAAGATTGCCGGTCACAGAACACCTGATCCCGGTCTACAATCTATGTGTTTCTTAAGATGCGAGCGGCTTCCGGGATAGTATAGTGTCAATGTTGAACAAAAAGACTTTTCGTTCAACATTAAGCACGATCCTATTCCGGAAGTCGCTCGCATCTTAAGAAAAACAGATTGTAGACCGGGATCAGGTGTTCTGTGACCGGCAATCTTTCCTGGCGAGAATTATATGTATTTTTTTCAAATAGTAAATAATAAAAATGGGGACATGCGGTACCCATTTTCTGATCAACATAATATTATGAACTGTTTTGATATGTAGGAGACACACCACTAAAAAATATTCAATGGAGAGCAATTACGTTAGGAGTAAAGGGTATTTTTTTTATTTCCCATTGCACGTAGAATACTAAAGTGAATACGTCAATTACACGTGGTTTGTGTTCTGATAAGTGATATGGGATTTAGATAAAAGGCGCGTTCGAAGCGAATGTTGTTTAAACTAAACGTAGCAATTTCACTTTTGTAGTGGGTGCACACAAGACAACCACATCGCAGTTTCGCGACTAACGCGTTATAATGCACTAAAGAAAGTGGAGTGTGTCAAAACCATTCTAAAGCACTTATCTAGGATTACATACCTATTTAGTTTAAGGTCATAAGAATTATGTTTTGTTCGTAAGTATCAATTCATTCATTTTTACAGATACGATGTTAACCGCAATTTTTTGAATTTTAATTTCGTTAATTAGTGGCACTTCCATATGCTCTTATAATTTTAAACCAGGCCTCAGTAGGATTTATCCCAGCCCTTAGGCTTGAATTTAAGAAGCAGTTCAAAGGCTTATTTTGTGCCATGATATAGTTTTGCAGATGTCCAAAAACGTGTTTGTAAATGTCCAAAAACGTGTTTGTAAACAGTAAGATTATCTTCAGACTGTAATCTTTCACAAATACCCATTTCAATCGATCTAATACAGGTCGACTTTCTATTTAGGGGCAAGGCTATGGTCTTTGGTAATTTGTCTCGAAGTAGCTTAGGTAGTTTGATCTTACTTTTGCTATCCAATTTTCCCAAAACTACAAAAAAAGATGCATAAAGACGCCCATGCATTATTGAAAGATGATCAAGTTAAATCAAGATTAAATGCCACATTGGGTTCACATAAAAGTGTATTCAATTCCCTAAGCGGACCTAATTTTATTTTAATTCCTATCGCTTCGGTTCAATAAAAAAAATGGGGTTAATCTTCCTCTAAGAGTATGGCTACCCCGAATATTTCCTTGTACATTTTCTGAAAGCTAAACTGGTTTGGTAGTGTAAAATTTGGTTGCGGAACCTTGTACGCTAATGGTATGCATTTAACTAAAAAGAAATGCTTATTATTCCTAATTGTATATATTTTATGCCTTCGATGTTGTGTAACATAATTAGTGCTGTTTTCCTCATGGCCAAGATAAATTTCTGGCCCAAGAATGAATGAGCACTTCTACAGCGTATTTTTTACTTCAAACGTTCTGGGTAGGATGCAGATGGGAGTAGATAAACGGCAAAAAGAAACTGTTTCTATACGTCACTTTCCAAAATGGAGGCAGTTGCAGTAGCAGTTGCGGATTTTTGCTATAAGTGTATATTGAACTGTCATACTTTTATGAGTTGTCTGGAGAGACATTTTGATTTGTAATAAACTTGTGACAAATATAGGTAGCAAACCAACTTCTGGGTCACTGAAAATTTTATCATTTCTTCCTCGGATAATGATAAACATAAAACTGATAACATAATTGAAAAATTCGAAACCGTTCGCGAGTTATTATGAACTCAGGCGAACGGACAGAAAGTCCCAAGTTATGAACTCGCTTAGGAGCTCGTTAAGTGGATTATACTGATTATCATTATTTAAAAATGTAAGTTTTTAAAAATTATACCAGATAGGTAATAATATCTTCCCTTTTCAACTCAAGTAGACATGATAATTTGTTCCGAGACATCTCAAGGTTTAATAACTAATCATTTATAGACGCATTTGGACTTGGGCCTACACAGATTATTGTTATTCTGGTATTAATTATGTAGACCTTTTTCCAAGGTTGTTTGTTTGGTTAATAAACCTCTTCACAGAGTCCACGTTACGTAGGCTGGGTTAAGTGGGCACCCCTAAATCGGCACCCCAATTTGTTGCATCGTTAATATTGTGCTGGTTTGTGCGCCAATCCCCAAATTTTGTGCGCTTCCCATTTACGGGAAAATCAAAAATTTAAAGCTGGAACATCATTATCGTCCTATCCGCATGACTCTAATACCATGGTTTTGTGCTCGTTTTATGCGCTTTTCCTTTCGGAGTGGCAACCTTTCAATAAGAACGAGTGGAAACATATGTCATAGTTTTGCGCCTATTTTGTGCTGATTTGCGCGCCAATGTTAGAGTTTTGTCCGCTTTCCGTTTCTAACGAAAGGCGCACAAAACCTCAGTATTGGCGCACAAATCAGCACAAAACAAGCACATAACTATGGTATTTGTGCCATATCCATACGAGCATGACTGTGTGTAGTATTAAGGTGGATCCATAATTGAACATTTTGATTTTTTCTGAAATGGAAGGCGCACAAAACTCGGGAATTGGCGCATAAGTCAGCATAAAATCGGCACAAAAACTATGACAGGTTAAAATCGCTCCGGTTGTAAGGGGTGCTACGTTATGTTGGCTCTCCCTTTAGAGATTTTGAATTACTCCGAAAGAAAAGGCGCACAAAACCTGAGTATTGGCGCACAAATCAGTACAAAACGAGCACAAAACTATGGTATTAGTGTCATGTTGATACGAGAATGATGGTGTTCCAGCATTAAGTTGTAGGTACCTATTTTCTCGTAAACGAGAAGCGCACAAAATTTGGGGATTGGTGCACAAATGAGCACAATATTTTAGTGATGGTACAAATTTGGATGCGGATTTAGGGTGCTAACTTAATCCATCTCGTTACGTGCACACTAGCACAAGAGGCAATTTCGTAAAACGAGAAAAGAAAGCAATTATTACTAAAATGTGCTTATTTTTTGCTACTTTTTACTAAGTCAATCAATTGTTACAATTTGTAAAGGATCACTAGTTTTAATGAAGTTCATTTTGGTTGCTAAAATTCTTTTATTTTTCTACACAACGGGAATTTACAAGTTTACAATAAAAATTCTCTCCATCAGTAGCCAAACTTTCGTAATTCCGTTATGCCCGCACATTAAATGAAAATACCGCGCAATTTCCTCATAAAATTTCCTATATCTATCACTTATACCTCTTCTCCTGGCTCCCCCTATTACTTATTAAATCATCTATTTTACGCCCTTCAGCCTTTTTCCCTTATCGTTTCCAACGAGGATAACCTTGTATTTTCTTCCATTCGATTCAATAACATTTCATACTCCTCTCCTATTTCTTTTTTTTGATAAACTTCTGCAATTAAAACCTTAAAATGGATAACAGTAATTATTATTTATTACTTTCCAATTTATAACAGGCGCATCGAAGTTGGAACTGAACTGAAACGCAATTCGTTTGTTTATATAGCAAACGCTTTCTGTTTCTCGAGAGATCTCGAGCGTTTCCGAAGGCATCCGACTATTCTGGAACATTCTCAAACAAACACGTCATATTTCCCCGAAAGATCACATCACATTCGCCTTTGTTCTTCATCGCCGATGACTAATCTTTCATGGCACCTCGACGTCTACCGAGATTTCTTCAATGTGCGCTACACTTGTTGCGTGTCGTAACACGGAAGGCGGCGGTAACGGAGTCCCAGGCAACTCTGGTTCTGGAAAGGCAACTTAATGGTGGTACTTACAGGACGACGCCCTCGTGCGTCTTCCATTCTTGAAAAAAAAACAATCCTCCGTCTTACAAATGGTGCTGGAATATAATTCTTTTCAAGCTCTTTGGAATTTCGGAGATAGCCCGCACCATCCTTGGGGATGACACAACCGAACCAGATCTCGAGGTTGATAACCACCAGCTTGTGCCTTCCCGTTGTAGTGCACTTTCATTCTGCGTATTATCGCGAATTTTGAGACAGATGGCGCCCAGTCTCTGTCTCTATTTACCAGTACCTACCCCTGCAATTACTCCTGTTTGTCGGACAAAAACTTCCCTAATCTGAATTTAAATTAAAAAATTCCCTGAATTTCCCCCCGTTGTTGGGGCGCCAGAAACTATTGCTGTGTGCAGTGGTATGACCTCATTACACCACTCCATTAACACTTACCTCGCTATAACTCAAATTACACAAATTAAAATTTGTAATAAACCCCATCTTCTTATAAACCTCGTTTGTAATAAAAAAAATTGAATCCCAGGGTTCATCTGGATTCCGAAACGCTGGAAAATCTCAACACGGACTTATCAAAATCTTGAAGTTCCGGAAATCCGTATTTCAAATGAAACAACAGTATTAAATCTTGATTGGGAATAGCCAGCGGTTAACCCGAAAAAAGAGAAATTTTCATTGAACAAACAAAAACAAACTTTAATGTCTTATTGAACATTTCACCTCGTTATAAATGGTCGAATACACCAAAAATACTTACTACTTTGTTGTAATCATCCAAATTTTTGTTCAATTCCGCCTGTACAGCTGCAATAAACGACGAAAACAAACACTTTTCACAGAATTATGTAAAAAAACCACAATCCTGTACACAATTTTCTTTTTTTTAATAAGCAACGATGGTTCCAACGATTGGCATTATTGAACTGGCAGCTCGGATACAAACCTTAATTTTAAGACATCATTTTAAAATGGAAAAAACACCAAGTTTTCTATAACTTGAAACTAATTGCCTAAACACTAAATTTGGACAGAAATCGGAAAACTATTCCTGTATCACTTCTATTTAATTTAACTGAGTAACTTAAGACTTCGAAACACCGGCTGACTACCTGAAAAAATGCGTATTTGAAATTTAAGCGTAACGGACTGTAACAAAATTCCACCAAATTTCTTGATCAAGCTTTGAATAATGTTAAATACAGGATGTCCTGCTAGCAATTTCCAAAACTTAGAAGTTACGCTACTTCCGCGCTTTCATTACCAACCCAGGAAGGCATACCCTTATTCTCGGCATTATTTCAACCTACATAGCAATACTGTAATACAACAACTTTGAATACCTACATATCTGTATCATTAGGGCTCCATAATACCTAACCATTTACTGAGTCCAGTTTATCCTTTTAGACCAAAAAAATGCGTACTGGTGGTTCTAGGGATCGTTTTTATTGGAATTTCCGTAGCCGTTGGTATATATTTTGCTGTAAAAGGTAAGCAACTGGAAGGAGGCGTTGTGAGTAATGGACACGAATGTGCCGAAATTGGAAGGTATCTAACGTTCTTAAATTTGCATTTGTCTAAATCTTGGGTTTAGCACTATTCTTAAAAATGGCGGATCGGCCGTTGACTCCGCTATCGCGACTCTATTTTGCGAGGGAGTCGCGTTGCCTCAGAGCACTGGGCTCGGTGGTGGGTTTTTGATGACGATCTACATTAAAGAAAGGCGTAGGTTGGAGAGTTTGAATGCTAGAGAAGTTGCACCTTTAGCCGCCCATGAAGATATGTTTGGAAGCAACGCCGGATTGGCTTACAAAGGTAGTACCTAGATATTTTTAGCGATAAGTTAATCGTTTAATTTTTTCAGGGGGGCTATCCATTGCAGTTCCAGGAGAGTTACGTGGCTATTGGGCGGCGCATCAACGGTACGGCGCTTTGCCATGGAAGGATCTAGTTCAGCCCACTATCGAATTATGCAAAACAGGACTCTTAGTTACACCATATCTTCAAACTGTTTTTGAGAGGAATGAGTGGCAAATTCGGAAGGACCCTGGTTTGAGGTAAGTTGGCAGAAATTAACTGTCAGTATAATAACTTTAAGATTAAACGAAGTTACCTCAAGTAAAGTTCAATCAAATCGTGTTTCGTTTTCGAGTTATACGAGGAACAGACAGGCAGATGGACAAAACCATCATATAATTTTCGAAATAAAAAATTTCCCTAAAAAGGTATTTTCAGTACAGGTTGTAAGGTTTCGTACCCTGAATTGTTTATCCTATCTGGAATGTTTATTTCTATTTTTTTGTCCGTAGTGACAATATTATCTACTACTATATTAGTGATAGCGTATGTACTCGATACCGATTAAACTTTCTCTGGAAAAATATCGTTGATATGAGCAAGGGTCTTATTAGTGGATGTAGTGACCTATTGACACAACAAAAAGTGAAAATTAGGGCTAAAACAAATAGGTGCTTTAATTATAGAGAATTAATCAAACGCAACTACGGCTGTAAAGGTCAAAAATGAACTCCCAGTATCCCTTTCGCTCTATCAAATTTTATTTTTTGAAATGTACCGGATGGCCAAATAAGAATGGCCGTCAGTCATATCTCAGAAACTAGTAGACATAGAGCTTTCGGGTAAAAAATTATGTAATAAAAGTGGCTAAGAGAAATTGCTGGAACTTATTTTGGAGCTAAGCGGGCGTTAACTGAAATTTATCTATATACTATGATTTTTCTTGAAAAAATTCAATGAGAAATTACTTTTTTTACGCGATAAAATAAAGAATGAAATACTCAATTATATTTCAGTAAAAATGCTAGGTCTGCATCTTTTTTAGAACCAGAGATATTGGCCAAAATAGATTAAAATATATGAATTTTTTGGTTTTAATTTTTTATAATATTGGACGATTTTAATGCTTAATATATATTATGTTTCGAAGAAGAACATAAAACTATTTAAATTACTACAAAAATTTTAATATCTGTTAAACTAGAACTATTTTTAGCACATTTGAACCCGAAATGAACGCATTTAAGTTTAGACAAGTGATCCTTGGAAAAGAAAACACTTGAATTAAAGATTAATGACGACCACTTTATTTCACAAGATAAGAAAGAAAAGTAAAACAAAACAAAATTAGTATTATGTCAGGATTAAAACTCGGCTATCTTTGATAGCACTTTATTAGATATAATACGGAAAAAATTAAAATTTTATATTTGATCCTGACTGTTGCGCCCCCTAGTGGTCATTTTACACACTCGAAAGTAATTTCCTACAAATTCTCTTGTCCCATGTTCGCTTGGCTCATCGAAAACTCAAATAGCCAGAAAGGGTATCTGATGGAATGCATGCACAAGATCGAGTTTTGAGGAAGGGGTACATCTATTCAGAATTTGTGTAATATTAGGTAGTGGGTAACGATCTGGAATCATGTCTGGGGACAGCAACTTGGTATCGTAGGTGTTGATGGAACGTTCCATTGGCAGCGAAAAGTTAACACTTGCTCGGCGCTTGGCGAATTGGTGCCGGGAAAGACGGACATGTCGACTCCAGTACCTGCTAAAAACCGGGTGCTAGATTTAGCGCCTTTGACGAGGGGGTCGCAAATGTCCACTGGCGTGAATGGCAACGAGGAAAGAGCTAAAATCACTCTTCGTCGAGGCAGTGCACGGTACGGTCGCATGCCAATGACATCTGTCATTCTTATTAAAATTGGGACGCGGAGCACGAATTAAAATCAGGTCAGAAATGTTTCCATGGAAACGACGGGAAAACCTAAGCGTCTAAATGAAATTCAAAATTTGTAGAAATTTTATGATGATTTATATGGCATCTACTATAAAATAGAGTTTTACACAACGGTAAAGGTAATCTAATCATCTCGTGAAACTATTGCGGATTGAGGGTTGATCTTGAGACTTCGGATTGGTGCTCAGCTCGCGTATTCTTTTGTCTTCTTTGTTTTATAGGTACTTTAAAGGACGATGCTCGTTTTAAATCTGAGCGACCGAAGGGAACGAGATATTAATATGCACTACAAAACACCGTGTTATCTTCAAGATATCACCAAAGCCGCCTTGTTAATATTTAAGAATTCTACTACACTTTGCAGTTATCCACTTTTCGGGGAGAAATTTTAAGGGCGCGTGAAACATTTTTAGGTCCTTGATTGAGTATGATAAAAGGGTTCATTAACAACACTAAACACGTGCTCATAAAAATTCAACCCCTAGTCGTTTGCAAATTACGAATTTTTATATTAAGAATTCTACCACACTTTGCAGTTATCCATTTTTCGGGGTGAAATTGTAAGGGCGCGTGAAACATTTTTAGGTCTTTGATTGAGTATGATAAAAGGGTTCATTGACAACCCTAAACACGTGCTCATAACAATTCAACCCCTAGTCGTTTGCAAATTACGAATTTTTACATTAAGGATTCTACCACACTTCGCAGTTATCTACTTTTCGGGGAGAAAGTTTAAGGGCGCGTGAAATATTTTTATGTCCTTGATTGAGTATGATAAAAGGGTTAATTAGCAACCCTAAAGACGTGTTCATAAAAGTTCAACCCCTAGTCGTTTGCAAATTACGAATTTTTATATTAAGGATTCTACCACACTTCGCAGTTATCCACTTTTCGGGGAGAAATTTTAAGGGCGCGTGAAACATTTTTAGGTCCTTGATTGAGTATGATAAAAGGGTTCATTGACAACCCTAAACACGTGCTCATAAAAATTCAACCGCTAGTCGTTTGAAAATTACGAATTTTTATATTAAGAATTCTAACACACTTCGCAGTTATCCACATTTCGGGGAGAAATTTTAAGGGCGCGTGAAACATTTTTAGGTCCTTGATTGAGTATGATAAAAGGGCTCATTAGCAACCCTAAAGACGTGTTCATAAAAATTCAACCCCTAGTCGTTTGCAAATTACGAATTTTTATATTAAGGATTCTACCACACTTCGCAGTTATCCACTTTTCGGGGTGAAATTGTAAGGGCACGTGAAACATTTTTAGGTTCTTGATTGAGTATGGTAAAAGGTTTCATTAGGAACCCTAAAGACGTGCTCATAAAAATTCAACCCTTAGTCGTTTGCAAATTACGAATGTTTACATTAAGGATTCTACCACACTTAACAGTTATCCACTTTTCGGGGTGAAAGTTTAAAGGCGCGTGAAACATTTTTAGGTCATTGATTGAGTATGATAAAAGGGCTCATTAGCAACCCTAAAGACGTGTTCATAAAAATTCAACCCCTAGTCGTTTGCAAATTACGAATTTTTATATTAAGGAGTCTACCACACTTCGCAGTTATCCACTTTTCGGGGTGAAATTGTAAGGGCACGTGAAACATTTTTAGGTTCTTGATTGAGTATGGTAAAAGGTTTCATTAGGAACCCTAAAGACGTGCTCATAAAAATTCAACCCTTAGTCGTTTGCAAATTACGAATGTTTACATTAAGGATTCTACCACACTTAACAGTTATCCACTTTTCGGGGTGAAAGCTTAAAGGCGCGTGAAACATTTTTAGGTCATTGATTGAGTATGATAAAAGGGTTCATTAGCAACCCTAAAGACGTGCTCATAAAAATTCAACCCCTAGTCGTTTGCAAATTACGATTTTTATATTAAGAATTCTACCACACTTTGCATGTATCCACTTTACAGGGTGAAATTTTAAGGGCGCGTGAAACATCTTCAGGTTCTTGATTGAGTATGATAAAAGGGTTCATTGACAACTTTAAAAATTATTTACGCCTAAACGCGATAAGATAATGGGTTTATTCTTCGTTCCAAGCTCAATAATTATTCTTTTTACATTGCGTTGTAAAAGAGAGGATATTTACACCGCTTCGCTTTTACAGTATACAATCTTCGGATTATGACTATTAAGATAACTAGATGTTTTATAGGTACTTTAAAGGACGATGCCCATTTTAAATCTGAGCGACCGAAAGGAACGAGATATTAATATGCACTATAAAACACCGTGTTATTTTCAAGATATCACCAAAGCTTATTTTATCCGAATTCGTCTTGTTAATATTTTATCATGAGAGAAAGATGTTCCGCAAAGCTGGCGTACCTACGTAGTAACCATGGTAATAGAATCAACAAAATTAGGTAGAAGAAATTATGCAGCGTACTTTAAGTAGGTAGTTTATAAAGGACGTCACCATTGACGATATACAAGAAACAATGTATTTTTTAGATAGGTAACTTAACAAATGAGAGAGAGAGAATTTCTTGATCCTTTTGAAAAATTTAATCCCCTCTTTTGTTTACATGGTTAATTACGCCCTACTAAACGGCGGATAACACTCAAGACCCTTCGAAGCAGATCAAATCTTCTCCCATACAATACTAAATTTTCAGAGTTACAGTTTATTTATACTGTTAATACTTAACCAAAGAAAACTGGTTATTGGTAAAATCCCCCCTTCTTACTTGTTCACCTGTATTGCAGAAAATAATGTAAATTTCAGTGTCTAACTGAATCTGCCTCAGAGCAGTTGAGTTGTAATAAACCTTACATTACAGCAAAGTATTTTTATTAATTCAGTTTAATAGGCACTCGATAAAGTAACTAAATCTTGAGCAATCGTTGATTAGTTAAATTATCATATACAATTGAGTTATCTACGCTTGGTCAGAAATGTAACCATATCGCTCTACTAAAAAGGATGCAATTTGAGCTAAACCCCAAACCTCTAGACTCGCACTGGGGATTAGGACCAATAAAAATACATACGAGTTTGCTGTACTACAGTCGACAGACTACTTCTCAGTATAATCCATTTAATTATGACATACAAATCAATCTGAAATTCTTAAAGCTGTTTGTTCGCCAAAATAGCAAGTAGTGTACTTAATAATATACCTTTCCTATTTATATTTTAAGGAGCGTGTTTATTAATCCAACGACAAACTCAACGTACAAGTTGGGAGATCATGTAAAACGTCCGAAACTGGCCGAAACTCTGGAGATAATTGCGCGAGATGGAGCTGACGCATTGTACAATGGTCAGTTAACAAAATTACTTGTTCAAGACATACGGGAGGCAAACGGTATCATCACGGAGGAAGATTTCAGGAAATATCAGTAAGCCCTCGACACACAATGTTTTTACTAACGTCATTTGTTAGACCCACCTGGCAAACCACCTTAAAATCCCAGTTACCGGACGAGTACACGTTGCATACTTCCCCGTTACCCGGCTCGGGGATAATTTTAACATTTATTTTAAATTTGCTGCAAGATTATTTGGACGTTACGGATATAAAAAAGGAAGATAATTGGCAAAGGATTGTGGAAAGCTTCAAATATGCGTACGCGAAAAGAACCGATATGGGAGATCCAAATTTCATAGATATGAAAAATGTAAGGGTTGTGTTCAGTTGATAATTATAAGAGCTATTATACCCTTAGTTGACGGAAACCCTCACATCGTTTGACTACGCCAAACAACTAAGAAGAAATTTTACATTGGATAGAACGTTTAACGACCCCCATCACTATGGGGCGAATTATTCCATAGAAGAAGACCATGGAACTGCACACGTTTCAATATTAGCCCCAAATGGAGACGCCGTTTCCGTTACAGGAACTATAAATCAAGTGTATGAACCGATCGTAATTTGACCATTGCTCTATATTCTGTTGTAGATTCGGGGCGGGATTCATGTCACCGCGCACCGGAATAATTTTAAATGACGAGATGGACGATTTTTCAGCACCCGGTATAACCAACCACTTTGGTGTTCCACCCTCACCGGCCAATTTTATTCGGCCCTTTAAGCAACCGTTATCCTCAATGTGTCCTAGCATAGTCGTGGATAAGAATGGCGATGTCGTTTTGGTAATTGGTGCGGCCGGTGGTACGAAAATCACCACGACCACCTCGTTAGTGATTATGCGAGAATTGTGGTTTGGAGAGGACTTATCCGTTGCGGTCAACGCCAGTAGACTACATCATCAATTAGTACCGATGGCTGTTAGTTATGAACCAGACTTTGATAAGGTTTCTATTTCGTACTGTTCAAGTTTGTATTACAAAGAGTTTTAGTTTATCAAACTGAAGTTGGAGACGATCGGCCATAAGTCGATAATCACGCCCACTGAAGATGGATTTGCTGCAGTGACGGCAGTTTCAAGAAGAAATGGTATTATAACAGGCAGTATTGATCCCAGAAGAGGCGGAAGTGTGTCTCTACTTTGATATAGGTTTTAGTTAGGCTAATGTTAATAGAAAGATATTTTAGGACAGCTTTAGGTACAATACCTAGCGAATGTTTGTAATAAATAAATTACTTAGTTTTAAAAATATTTTTCCATTGATTAATTCCAACGTAACCATTTCGCCATGTTTTCAAAGTACTGCATATACCGAGAAATTTTGGTGTAGTCGATTTTTGGTAAAAAAGGAAGGTTTATACACTGCCTTTTTTTGGGGCCCGAAAAAAACATTCTCTCAGATCAACCCGGAAAAAAAATTTTCTTATAGAATGTGGCCTGTAGAATCCATAATTTCAAACAGTTCCAAGATTGGGCTACTACATCAAAAGTTACAGCCCTTTGAATTTTTTTCGAAATTCGTTTCTAGTCTATAGCTTTTGATTGAGAAGTCTAATCGAAAAAGTACGAATTGTTTTGGATTCTACGCAACAAAATTAATAAGAAAAAGTGCAGTGGTCGGATATGCCAGGTACTTTACACCACCTTCTCGCCCTTACGATTGCCGACCAGCCTCTACCAACTCTAGGTACCATTAACACCCTCCGGTGCCTATAACATCGGTATTCTTCTTCGAGAACGGTCAATCCCAATTTATTCAACCTCCCATCTGGCAGAAATTTAGAGAGGGCGTACTCCTCCCCAGGATGATACAAAACCCAAATACAACTACAACTACTTAAATGGCCAAAAGATGAAATATATATTATTATTATTATTATTATTATTATTATTATTACAACTGGGGCGTTCCTAACCGAGCTAGACTGCGTGCTCTGTAGAGCGTCGAAGAAGTTAGAAAATCTAAAGCGCCTGGGAGAACTTCTGACGTCGACCGTCCTGGAAAACCCTGGCTTTGCAAAAGGCTTAATAAAATCGAACACCTGGTCNTTTTTTTTCGAAATTGGTTTCTAGTCTGTAACTTTTGATTGAGAAGTCTGATCGAAAAAGTACGAATTGTTTTGGATTCTACGTACCAAAATTAATAAGAAAAAGTGTTTTCCCGAGAAATTTTGGCGTAGTCGATTTTTGGTAAAAAATGAAGGTTATACACTGCGTTTTTTTGAGACCCGAAAAAAAAATTGTCTCAGATCGACCCGGAAAAAAAATTTTCTTATAGAATGTGGCCTGTAGAATCCATAATTTCAAACAGTTCCAAGATTGGGCTACTAGCTCAAAAGTTACAGCCCTTTGAATTTTTTTTCGAATTTGGTTTCTAGTCTATAACTTTTGATTGAGAAGTCTGATCGAAAAAGTACGAATTGATTTGGATTCTACGCACCCAAATTAATAAGAAAAAGTGTTTTCATGAGAAATTTTGGTGTAGTCGAATTTTTGGTAAAAAGGAAGGTTATACACTGCCTTTTTTTGGGGCCCGAAAAAAACATTCTCTCAGATCAACCCGGAAAAAAATTTTCTTATAGAATGTGGACTGTAGAATCCATAATTTCAAACAGTTCCAAGATTGGGCTACTAGTTCAAAAGTTACAGCCCTTTGAATTTTCTTTCGAAATTGGTTTCTAGTCTATAACTTTCGATTGAGAAGTCTGATCGAAAAAGTACGAATTGTTTTGGATTCTACGCACCAAAATTAATAAGAAAAAGTGTTTTCCCGAGAAATTTTGCTGTAGTCGATTTTTGGTAAAAAAAAGAAGGTTATACACTGCCTTTTTTTGAGGCACGAAGAAAAAATTGTCTCAGAACGACCCGGAAAAATGTTTCTTATGGAATGTGGCCTGTAGAATCCATAATTTCAAACAGTTCCAAGATTGGGCTACTACATCAAAAGTTACAGCCCTTTGAATTTTCTTTCGAAATTGGTTTCTAGTCCATAACTTTTGATTGAGAAGTCTGATCGAAAAAGTACGAATTGTTTTGGATTCTACGCACAAAATTAATAAGAAAAAGTGTTTTCCCGAGAAATTTTGGTGCAGTCGATTTTTGGCAAAAAAGGAAGGTTGTAACACTGCCTTTTTTTTTGAGGCCCCAAAAAAAATTGTCTCAGAACGACCGGAAAAAAACTTTTTCTTATAGAATGTGGCCTGTAGAATCCATAATTTAAAACAGTTTGAAGATTGGGCTACTAGTTCAAAAGTTACAGCCCTTTGAATTTTCTTTCGAAATTGGTTTCTAGTCTATAACTTTTTATTGAGAAGTCTGATCGATAAAGTACCAATTGTTTTGGATTCTACGCACCAAAATTAATAAGAAAAAGTGTTTTCCCGAGAAATTTTGGTGCAGTCGATTTTTGGTAAAAAAGGAAGGGTTATACACTGCCTTTTTTTGAGGCC
>NW_022170819.1:23735814-23884236 GCF_008802855.1 Photinus pyralis | reverse complement strand
TTTTCGAAATTGGTTTCTAGTCTATAACTTTTGATTGAGAAGTCCGATCGAAAAAGTACGAATTGTTTTGGATTCTACGCACCAAAATTAATAAGAAAAAGTGTTTTCTCGAGAAATTTTGGTGCAGTCAATTTTTGGTAAAAAAGGAAGGTAATAACTGCCTTTTTTTGAGCCCCGAAAAAAAATTGTCTCAGATCGATCCAGAAAATACAAAAGTTTATTTACAACAATTGTTGACTAATTTTTCGCTTTCAAAATAAAGCCCCAGGATCAGATAAAAAAAGTTATCAGACCTAACCTCATTTTTTTTGTGGAACTGTACATTTTATTCTAAAAAGACAACTGCGATCAAACACCTAGATGTATCATCATTGTATTTGTCTCTCCTTAACTGACTTTTGTACTAATCTCTTTATCACTGTGTGTCTTTACATGATTAACTAAGTTAGTTCGCCACCTGTACAACTTCCCACAAACGTTACATTTATAAATAGGCACCTCACTGTGTGCCTGAAGATGGTTCTTTAATTGGTTCTTAGTCTTGTACGCTTGCTTACATATATCGCACGTGAAATTACGCACGTTACTGTGTGTCAACTGATGACCGATCAAGTTACACTTGTCCGAGAAGGAGCGCCCGCAGTCCTTCACGTCGCATCTGAACGGTTTCTCGCCGGTGTGTGTTCGAACGTGACGTTGCAACTTGCTCGGGGCCGTGAAGCGTTTCCCGCAGTACTTACAGCCGAACAGGTCAGTGTGTACGAGCTTATGGCACGTCAGATCAGACTGCAGCATGAAACCCTTACCGCAAAGGTCGCACGTGAACGGCCTGCTATCGCTGTGCTTCTTGAAGTGTTCGTTCAGGCAGCGCCGTCGTGTGAATATCTTCCCGCACTTAATACACGGGTATGTGTTTTTCGCCAGCTTCGGTTTGGGCACGTGGGCTTTTTCGTATTGCGGCTGTCGTATTTCGTAACGTTCGCACAGTGTCTGTACGGAAATTATTTTCGCTTTCGTTTGCTTTGGCTTGGGAACAACCGCTTCGGTGGGCATAACTGGGCACGAAGTTATTGGCTGAGGTATATCTGTTCGGAAAAACATAAGTGTTAAAAACGTGTTTTGGTTGCTTTCACAACTAATCTTAGGTGACCAAAAATAGGGACATTTAAAAGATTGATTATAGAGCAAATGGCCAAGGATACGTCACAAAAGAGCACCCCCCAAGTGCAAAAACCACTTACTAGCAATATTCGCATAAATTCCGGCATCGGCCGCCACAAGATTTTGCAGGTCGATTTCTACACTATCATCCACAACTTTTGCCACTATTTCATTAAGCAAGTTCTGCTCGACGTCCGGTGCCTCCACGTCAATAAATGGATCAATTTCCTTGCACTGATCCATTAAGCCGAGATGCGTTATACCGTCACTTTTACCGCAGTGTGTCGGTGTAATAATCGTGTAGTCCAAATCCATGACCTGCTGCGAGAATGAATCTCCGCCCGTCGAGCCGCAGAGTAACGTTTCGAATCTGTGATCGGATTCGGTGTACAAAACTACAAAGTTATAAAAGTCGTTCAGTTTGATTAAGCACTCCTGGCAGACTTGACGAGGCTTTAAATCGTCTTGCGATATCTACAAGAAATGAACAACACCGGGCTGGGCAGTCCCTGTTTACTCACATTCAGCGCAAGGCATCTTTTTATTTTTATATCTATGCCTATATCGGCGTCTTTTTGAAATATTGGAATGCAAATATTGCGAATTTGGGCACATATTCGACATAAACTTGTTCCCCAAATCATTTTCAAAAATCAACTTTTGGAGGTTATGTTTACATTGTTTTTGTAGTTGACAGTTGTATCTGGACTGTGGTTCTTGTATCACTATCGGGACTGTACCAGTGGCGTAACATGAGTTTTGTGAATCTCCGACAAATCTTGGGATAAAATTTAAATTATTACGAAATCGCCTCGTTTACAATACCATATTAGGATATATAAGGTGCCCCACTTCCAACGGGGGTTTACTTATATCGAAAACTGTCTTATTGTTAAAGTTTTTTTTCCATAAATAAACAGATTCCTAAGCTTCTTCGGTTTCTTTAGATGAAACAATTTCTATCGATCTTTCAAAGTTTCTTCAGATCTTTGCGACTCTTATAATCCGTTGAACTGAATTCTTGCAAATTTCGTGTTCAAATTGTTACTTTTTTACACTGCAGATTGGTTTTTTTTCAGGCGGTTTGGATTCATTAATTTTTTGTTGATCTATATCGATTAAAGACTTAAATTGTTGATGATGTGTTTACTTTAACTCACAGATCACAGATTCATGGGTTAATTTCAGTTTTTTCAACAAATCTACTCAAGTTCTTCGGATGCTTCCGTTTCTTCCGGTGTTTTCTTACCTTTAAAAGATCCTTCAATTTCTTTGATTTATTTCTTTTTTTTTAATTAAACTCACATTCACAAGATCTTTTGAAATCGGACGACTTTTCAGATTCTTCCAATGACAGCATTCTTCATTTATTGGATATTTAAAATTGTTTAAAATTCGCCGAATTCCTTCATCCCCTCCTTGTTTTCTTTCGATACTTGGGATATTTTGCTCCCATCGTGTTTTCGATTTTGAATTCGTTAATTGTTTCAAACTCTTCTACGTCCATATGGTGTTGGGATCATTTCAGTTCTACGAAATTGCTTTCAGATTTTTCCGGTTCTTTTTTAGAATCTTATAGTTAAGTTCATTTCGACTACTTTGAGCAATAATGAAATAAAAAATTACGTAAGCTTACGTTTGACACTGATCAGGTACTCGTATACTAAACTATAATTAATACTCAATATTGCTATGTGCATTGATCCCAGGTCAAAAAGGGCCATACACAAAACACTTCAAACCTAACTAGTTCCACAATTATAACTTTACCCCGTACAGATCCTCACCCTGATACAGAAAAATGATTTAAACCTGACCTAAAATTTCTGATTCCCGGCAAAATCAAAATCCTTAAATTCTAAACGGGCTGTTACCAAATTTTGACAAACGCCTACAATGAACTTTGGGTGAGAATCAGTAAAATTAATTGTCGTTGAGCATAAGAATTATCTTTCATCGTGAAAAGGGTTTGAATGAACACACAACTTACGTAACATTACACAAACAAATTATATTTTACAAACACAAATAAAAACGACCATGACAGTCATGTTAAAATGGAATTAGACCAGAAATGTCTAAAATCAGAACCAAAAACACACCGTAACATAGAAAAAACTTGGGCTTACTGCTACCTGTCCCCGATTCAGTTGTAGTAAAGGTTATCCTTACGTAGCCCTCATCAAAACTTGAAATTGCCATCCATCGCTCCCAACCAAATGCTTGCGTAGACACCTTCTTCGAGCACGGCAAAAACGAAAACCAAAACAACCTTCACACTGACAACGAATCCAAACGCGATATATAATACGTTTTTTTATTTGTTAGTTTTAAAATGTAATCGGTCCCGAACTGGGCAACTTAACTCCTTTTCCTCTTTTAAATAAAAGCACGCGAAACAAGATGACAAACTTCTGTAAGAGCTGTAACTTGGGCTCAATATTTTATAAAGGACAGCAGTTCACGTTTTCAAATGAACGGCACTCCGGCATCGAGCTTGGCAAAAAGCGTCCTCTTTCCACGTCTCTTGTATTTAAACCAAATCCCACCTAGATTTCTTAAAACTTTAACAGCCAATAAATACTGCATAGAAACGAAACTAACCAATACGAAGAAGAGTCAAAACGTCATGTCTACACTAATTCTGAATTTTCCTTATCTAATGCAATATTCCTCTAACGGTAAAACAAAGCACTATTGTAATAAGAAATCTATAGCAGCGAAAATAAAGAACTAAGTTATAGAATAATTTACTGCAAGAATAATTAGCATCTTTCTACTAGTGGGGGTTACACAAATATACCTAGATCGGGTAAAAATTTAAATAATAGCACAAATCAACGGAATATAAATCAGGAATATCAATCGGTAAAAAAATAACGTTACAAAATGTCCAATATGATATGTTACTCGTACACTAAAACCGTAATTAATACTTCATAAGAATGAATAATTCAATTTACGTTAACTAAACAAAAGCAAAATTTTGCTCGACAACGAATCGTCCGAACAAATCGGTGAAATGTACAAATCCTTTGTAATGACACAAGTAACGTAAATAAAAATGATAGATCCTCCAAGATGCAGTACTCCTAAACGGGAGTGAAAGTTTTGGGACATGCAAAAAACAACTAAAAACTTGAAAATCTGAAAAACGTGTTAACAGCACTTTGTCAGCAAGTATATCTTAAAGGAATTCAGTTTTGGCTATTGACAGCTCATGTCATTAAATATTAGAATTACTGTATTTATATCAACGCAACTTACTAAAACGTCACACAGCTTCTGTAATTATGGGGGATTTAATAAAGGCATGGATCGTAGAAAGAATTGGGGTAGTGATGAACATGGACCCGCAGGTCTTCTCTACGGAAGTAATGGACGGTACAATAATCGCACAAATTTTATTAAACTACAACATCATCACCGAAACGCAAGCGTGGCAAATAGTCCCGACTAATAATCCGGTTATCGCCTCCAAAAACTTCAAGCTCATCCAACTGTGGCTGCACAGTATCGGCATACAACGCGCCACTGAAGAACTAGATGAAATCTGCACGGGAAAATCTATGGTGGCAATTAAACTTTTCTATGAGCTCTATTTGAAATTACACGACAAAAACGGTCTCTTCTTCGCAATGAGGAAAAGACAAAAAGAGAGGCTGCACCCGACAAACACCCGGTTTGACGTTTGCACGGTTAACGAAACCGTTAACGGAAATCTCACCGAATTCGTCGACAACGACCTATGCCAGCAGTTAGTGGTGCACCAAGGTGTTATTAAATGGAACCAAGATCGTTACAAAGCCTTACGGGAGAAATACAGAGAGACGCGCGAACGTTATTCGAAGTATCTGGATAAGAAGTGCGGTCTCAAAGAGGTCAATCAGTTTGGCAACGCGGAAATGGTTGTGCCACCCTCCAAACCCTTGGAGCGATTGGATTCGAGCTGCTCGAGCGACTACGACCTTACTTTCGATGATCTAGTCAAAGAGCGACAGGAGGCATCTTTAAAGCCCGTATTTGAGGAGGATCCGAAAGCGGCCGCCGAAATATTGAAGAACATTAAGCGGAGGAAACGTCGCGAGATGCACGAAAATGAAGAACGTGTAAAACAGCAGAAATTACTGCTAATGGAGCTGTGGGGTAAGCTCCTCGCGCAACAGGAGAAGGAACTGGAGGAATGCGTCTCGAAGAAAATGCTGAAGCAGTCCACTTTCGAAAAGCAAATGACCACGAAACTGTTCGAAGTTCGACAGCAGGCCAAACACATCTTGGCGAATCGCAGATTTATGGACGACTGCGCGTTAAAAAAGCGCGAGGATGAGTTCTTGGAGCATGTGTTTTTACGGGACAAGGGCGTTGGTAACCAGAAAGGTAATTACTATGTCGAACGTGGAAGAATGTTGGAGTTGCACAGGCGACTGTACGCACAACGGATGTGCCTGTACGTTTCTAGGCGTGATGACATGTGCAAACGCATTGTTGAAGATTTTGTATCGCTGGCGGTAATATCGGCCGGATATAAGGAGAAGTATCAAGCTGATCCCGATGAGGCTATAAGGAGGGAGTGGGGGAATTTGTTTATTAAAGCAAAATCTCTAGTTGCCTATCTAGCTGACGTGACCGAGCTTGTGGTCCCCGAACCCGTTTCGAGCGACTTGGAGGAAATTTACTGTTTCGAAATGGATAGACAGGAAGCGTTAGACGAGCGAGAGTTTGAAAGTTATATGAACTTCGAAAAGCCTTGGACCGACTTTCTCGCACAGTGGGAGGAGCACTCGCCCCAAATCGAGCACGGAATGAACGTCTTGAGTCACAATGTGAATCGAGTCTTAAAAACCAAAAACCCCGAGGCGCAATCGCCCCATCCGTTACCGGCGGTTGACGTCGCAGTTTGCATCAACGGTTTTCCCGATTGCAACGTCCTCCCAGTGTTACAAAAGCTATTAAACAAACGCAAAATTCGTGTGATAGAGATGCAGGATGCTGTCAACACGTGCCTGGAGGCGTACAAGTTGGAAAGAGGCACGGAAAGTCTTGAAAACGCGCTGAATGATCATACTGAAGCGGCGCTTGCGCATTTCAACAGATCCGGCCCGGTTAAGCTCACCGTTCCTGTTAAGGGGAACAAGCAAAGCGCGACGTCTGGGCTCAAACTTGAAACAAAAAGCACCCAGACACTGGTTAACTACCCTTTGGTGGACTTAAGTGTTATGGCCGAGTATGGCAAGTTAGCCTACGAGGCATTGAATGTTGGCGATGAGTTGACCGACAATCTTCTCGTCGTAATGCTCGTGGAATATATAAGGAGCCTGAATGACTTATCAGGATGGGCGCTGATAAACTATCCCAACACGTTGACTCAGGCAGCTGTGTTGGAACAGGCCTTAACAGGCGGGTTCGTGCCAGACGTAAGCTGCGATTCGGGTAGCATCGGTGATATCGCCGATTTAATCGTTAAAGCCTCAGAAATGGGCCTTAAAGGCAGAAACGTGGAGTTGCAGCAATCGAAACTGCTACCAGATTTAAGTTCATCGCATTCCCTATACCGCACTTATCTCACCGCTTTCATAACCGTTAAATCTGAAAATTGCGTCGGCACAGACTGTAGTGAACCACAGACGCCCTTAGAGGAGTTCTACCTGGAGCAGGGTTGCCACTATGAGCTTTTGTACGAAAATTTGGAACTGAACATTATTAAGCGACTGGCCAAAATGATTATTGGCGAATATTCCATTCCGCCGAAAACTTCGCAAGAATTATTCGGTGACACCCTGAACTACGTAGAGGCGAACCTAAGCGAATCGGCAAAATTCGTGGGGCAGGAGATAAAGCATCAAAAAGAAACAGTTCCATCGGAAATATTCGTAGCATCGACGGGTGTACCCGGAGATCCTTCGTGGCAGTACTTCGATATCGCGTTTCCGGAAGCGCTTCAAATCGCTCTGGCGACGCTTTGGGAAAATATGGAAAGCGTCTACGTAACTGATTTTAAGCAACTATTCTTTACGAAGCGGATTCTTGTAAACGCGGTCATGCCGTACATATCTCACGTGCAAGACCACGTGCGCGCGTTTATCGCGCGACCTGACTCGAAACAGAGCTTCTTAAGTGATTTCCAGAAGTACTACAACCTAATTGACGACGACATGCGCGAAGACCCCGAAGTCAAAGCCGAAATTCACTGCGCGATTTCAAAGTTTCGCAACGAACTGTTCGAGATCTGCGACACCCGCCTGAAGGAGTGCCAAACTGAACTCCACAGGATCGTCCAGGAGCACTGGCTGACAAACCTGCTGACGGAATTGGTCAACGTGTACAGTGCCGCCATGCAGTTGGAAATCGACCGCTGCTGCGACAGCCTGCAATTTCTAATCGACTACTACTCCGGGGTTATCACAAAAATGCCATGCAGAGAGCCCGTTCTACGCAAAACGGCACTTGGCAAACTGACCACTGACCCGCACAGCTCACCGGCCAGTGCCGCCGCTCGAATTGTCACAACTTTACAGCTGTCCGATTCCAAAACTGACTTCTCCAACACGCCATTCCACGACTTCATTCATCACAACTCGGCAATCTCGACCTCGGATATCGCCAAGTTGAAAACTACGGCTAGCAGTATTATTTTACAAGCCGACGCCTACTTCAAACCAAAAAGCGCGAAAAAGGCGGCCTCCCCTAAGAAGGACGGCAAGCAGCTTCCGAAATGCGAGGAGCCCGACGACGATGTCAAGGCAGTAGGCACGCGCCTGATCGAGGAGTGGCAATGCGCTACAAACGGCGAGCACCGTCGGACGTTAATGCGAGTGAATATGTTAGCGGAACAATCCCTTCGAGACCTGAAGACCGTCTTCGAAAGCTGCAAAAGCAGTTTTCGCCAACTATTCGCCGAGATCGGAGACAGGTACGAACGGGAGATCGAGAGTGTGAACACGGCGTGCGAGGTCTTCGCCAAGGCCACTGAAGCCGAACTTAACTTACAGCCCGAATTACGGTTCGAGGGCGACCGCTTCTACATCGAACCCAATGTACTGCTCTACCCCGACCCGGTACCGTCGCCGTACGAGGCGCAGCCAATTTCGACCACCGAATGCGTTTTCACAATGAAACAGCTCCACTCGTTAACCGACATTTTCGCGAGTTTGGCGCCGAACGGAAGCATATCGGAGAGACCCTTCGTCTTCGTGCTGCAAGATTTTATCGTGCACAATGCGGAAGATGGAAAAGGTCCGATGGTGCCTCCGCTGTGGCAAAAATTGGCGCCTGAGCAGGTTTCAACACTGTCCAAGGCGATCTTCGGCGATGTCGAGTTTGTCAATTGGAAAGATTTCATCGTTTACAACTTGGAAGTCTCCTTCCCGACGGTACGGGAATTGTTGCACGTGCGCACCCTGTTCAGGGGGTGCGACCCGAACGTGACTGAGACAATTAAGGACTATCAATTTTGGCAAGTCCCGCTTTGGTTTGAGCCGAGGAGTGAAACGAAGGCAATTAAAAGCCTCATTTTGAAACTGTACAAGGTGGACGAGGAGACTTTCAACTACACCAACTTCCTTTTGGACTTTTGTAAAGGCCGGGACGTAGCCGCTGGATTCTTCAAAGCGTTAACTTTAGCTTATGGTAATCCTGTCTGTGATAGTCCAGTCATGGGGCAGCTGTACGTGGCAAGCATAATGGAGCAAAGGTCGATCGACGATCGATTGGAGATACTGCGGCAGTTGGAGCATGCGGAAGTCACCAAGCTGACAGAGGCGGCTTTGGTGTCCTTGATCAGCTGTACGGTGCATGCCTGTGACAGCGTCATCATCGAAGACTACACGTCAACGTCCGACTTGCAGGACAACAACTCCGAGTCAACAACCCAAGTTAGTAAAGGTGGAGATGAACCGTTAACCGAAATTTTCTCCGGCACCTACGAAGACAATGAAAGTATCTGCAAGGCGGATGAGTTTAAAAACTTGGATCAATCGTCCGAGCCGTTCTACGTCCCGAAATATGTCTACACAGTTCCATTCGAGGACGTTCTTGCCATTCTAACGGCATCGCTGCCTTGGCACGTTGCTCACGAAACCGTCAATGAGAGTAACATACGGGAAATATTGGAAAACATTTACAAGTCACTAAGAAAACCTGAACTGAACGACAACGTCCTCGCTCACGAATTGTATGACAGCCAGGATTTTCGTAAATTGCTACTTAGAAATTGTAAGTTCGTCGAAAAACGTGTCTGTCCAATTCTTAAAGGCCTCGTAGAAAAATAAACTTTAGCCGTTCCTCTAAATTTGGTTTTTCTGTCTCCAAACGTCAATAAGCATCCATCTATTTGGTTCTTCTTCAGTTCGCTTCCAAGCCAAGTTTGGGACGTTTCGCAACCCGTTCAATATAATTAGGCCTTTCCTTCCCCAATTTCCTTCACGTTCCCTTTTAAGCATTTATGTCTAATGTGTCTAATCTAAAATTTACCTCCTCACAGAAAAGTTTAATTTCCACCGTAGATTTTCCCGTGCAGATCTCATGTAGTTCTTCCAAAGAAGGGAACAATTTGAACCGGAGAAACCCAAAGAACAGGAAAATCGGAGAATGTAAAAAACCGGAGGAATCCGGAAAACTCAAAGAACCGAAAGAAAGATTTGAGAAAAGAGGAACCCAAACAATTTTCAGAAGCTCAAAAACATTATGGACTTGAAGAATCCCAAAAATTGAAAAGGCTTAAGGGTTTTATGGGTCCAAAAGATGGCTTGTAAAATACGCCACCCTATGCCTTAGATAAGTTTTCTCCCAAGTTGCTCTCATGTTCTGAAATTCCCTCAAACTTGACACGAAGGGGCCTTTCAGTTCGTCATAACTTTGTAAATCGGAGTTTGGCATCCTCGCCCTTTGAGCAACGGCTTACGGTGTAGACCTTAAAACCTGTGCTAAGAAACCAGGGGTTGGAACGGGAACCGAAAAGAACCGGTACCGGAACCGAAACCGTTATTTAAGAAGTTATGAGTGGAATAAATAAATAAATAGAGAATTCCAGGATCAGTCTGCATATCATACTTCCTGAAATGTACACGTGATATCCGCTTTCATTCCTTATCGTCGTTGAGGCGGTGACTGATTATTTATCGACTTGATGACCAAGAACAAAACGTTTCCTTCTGATTGACATTTTAAGTTGTAGAATTGCCAACTTGCAAGAAAGGGAGTTGAAGAATTTATTTTTATTGGAACCCTCAAAAACCGAAAAAACTGGACTCAAAACCAGAACCAAAAATTACTGAAACCACAGAACCGGAACCGGTACCGGAACCTTTAAAAAATAATTGTACCTAAATAGTTCGGAACCAGAACCTATATTTCATATGGGTTCCAACCCCTGTAAGATACCACGCTAGTGCTAACTAAGGAACGGAAACACCCTAGCCTTCTCGAGCGCTCAGTCGGCACTGAGGCGATGCCCCTCGACCACCTCGATTGAAAAGGGTGCCTTTACAAAAGAACAGCAAACCCAAAAGAGACCGAGGAATGAACGGGAGAATGGCGACCATGAGCTATTTCTAAAGAGCTCAATTCTTGAGCTTTACTAGACAAGATCAAGCTACAATCAGGGAGCAAGTTGATAACATGAACAAGGTCATGATAGCTCTCACCACAGTGGTGTACGAGGTGCATCCAACGAATTATAAACAAGCCCCCAAGCAACGCTTGTAAGGGAACCGCTCCAAAAACGCCTGAACCTACGCCGAAAGTGTGTCGCAATCCCGAGCGCGAAAAGTGGGTTATAGAGGTGACGGGACTTTCAAAATATACAAAAAATGGAGGATGTTCATCTTAACCTCGCAAGAATAAAAGTCAAGAAATACATCCATGTTTCAGATGTAATAATTTCGGGCACTTAACAGCCAGTTGCCCCAATAAAAGAGGACACATATCCATGGTGTGCAGAAAAACATATCCTGGCAAATTCTCACTTTTCTTACGATTTGGAACAACGCGTCCTCGATGGAGTTTCCTCTCCGGAATCCGCTTTCGTACGATGACACCGCCCTCGTCCCAATCTCGTTGCAATAGCGATTCACCCAACCTCTCTTCTAGTAACTCCGCGTTAAGCATATTGGGATTCCATCCCCTCGCCGACCGGTGGTCACTCAAGGTCTCCCCCTCCTCGACGTAAACACCTACTTTCCTAATGACCCAGGCCCAGAATTGGAAGAAATGACACCCTCCAGCAAGCTCGTAAAGCCAGACGATTACTTTACCCTGCAGGAGATCCTGCAAATAGTCAGGGAAGCGAAATCGCACGCACCCAGGACACCTAGGTACTTCCCGAAAATCTGAAAAATTGCTAAAATAGTTTGGCTCCCTAAACCAGGTAATAAAGGCGTGCGCCCTAGCATGGGCAAAATCCTGGAGAAGTTGCTTCCTAGGAGAATACAGCACTATCTAGTGGGGGCATTTGTCGCCCAACGAATATGGGTTCAGGGAAGGCAGGTCGACTGTCCAGACCATAAAACTCATTACCATTGATCAGAGGGCAATAAAATTCGCGGGCTTCATAGTTCCGTGATCACACTCGATTTAAAGCATGCTTTTAATGCAACCTGGAACCAGACTATACGAAAAGGCCTACCTAAATTCGCGCGTCCTCGGAATATCTATAAGGCGCTGCCCAGTGTCCAGGTTTTTAAAGGACAGTCAACCACACCTCGACAACGGTGAACAGAGGTTCTCCTCAGGAGTCAGGTCTCGGTCCCGTCGGCGTCATGTGACTCCTCCTCATGGAGAGCAGGCTGAGTAAGATGGGGGAAGTGCGCTCCGATATAACCACGATATACCCGGACCATAAACCATCCACCATAACCTATCGAAAACATTTGGTGGGGGGTGGGGACAAAGTATCTCTTGTGGGGGGTGGAGACAAAAATACTTTTCTCTCTGAAGAGACAGTCACAAAGATGGGAATATTGTAACCACACTAGGTAAGACTGGAATTCTCACACGAGGGTCTAAGTTACTCGTCTCCGGGGGGGCGTTATTTACCTAACATAAGGGGGTCCTGCCTCAAATGTTTTATCATGTGCTACTTATTTAAAATTTAAGCGGGACCCAGTTAATTTTTTGGAGGGAATAGACAGTACCTCCGGGTAGGAATTTTGAAAATATTTTTGCAAAATCAGCAAAAGCAATTCTGACCATTTTTGTGGTCCGCCCACGAATTGCGTTTGATTTTTTTTTTAATTTTGACACACTAATTTTGGATTCCACGTCGCGTAGAAAGAAATCCAAGTTACCAAATTTTGTCACGCCGTGCCGCCGTTGACTAGTAGGAATTTTAGACATATTTTTATTATTATTAAGATCCCTGGACCAATCCAGGTCGAGCATGGTACACCGGATTCGGATGTGACCCCGCCCACTTAAAAATAAAACCCCAAAAAACTGGAAATAAACTTTTATTACAAAAACACACAAAGTCTACTAATCCAACTTGGAACTGAATTGGCTGAAAACGAAACAAGAATCGAAACTCTCCATTGCAATATCGGACGGCAGCGACGGCACGTCTCCAAGTCCACCTCCGGTGCAACTATTTAAATATTTATTCGTAATACTATCGAGACGCTCCTTGTTTTGGGTATAGAACCCAGGAGCAGAATTCTCCAACTGAGACGGCGGTTGGGAGTTGTTGGCCACGCTCTCCTGTAGCTTCTTCAAAAAATCGCTCTTGAAACGTTGCATGTTTCGGCCAAAGTTGCACATGAGATCGTCGCCCGTCTTAGAAGATTGGCTGTCGTCTCTCCGCACGGTTTCGCCGGCGCACAGTTGGAAGGGAGTCTGCTCCCCTCGCAAGAACGGCGACGGTTTCTTGAAATTCATATATTCCTCGAACTTTCCCGCGTTTTTATCGCTGAACATTTGCCAGTCAAAGTCGGCGGAGGGCTGTCGGAGTAAGGGCGTCACGAACTTCCGTTTGGTGCGCCTTTTTGTCTCGCGCGAGGCGAACGGCATTACCAAGACGCCCTCGTCGGTCCGTCTGAAGCTCGCGATGTACTCCATTTCTTGAATCTGCTTAACATTCGGGCGGTTCAGGATGTACTCGGCAAAGCTCGCGTCGTTTCGCGCCAGTAACTCTTTATCTTGCTCGTAGAAGCTTTGCACAATTTCCTTCTTCGTCAGTTTCTTCGGTTGAACTAGCGCGAAGTTTCCCGGTTTGCGTTTATTAAGCGGCGAAACGGCCGATTGGGTTTTATAAGGGGGGTTCCATTTTTTCTTTTTGGGGGCGATAGTAGGGAGACTGGAAGCTTGGTTAAGCTGTGGCGTTTCCTTGGGCGCTAAGATGCAAATCTTCTTGGGCGATGGTTGTGGCGTGGAAAACAAATCGGGGCTGGCCCGGAACGACTTGTAAATGGTCTCGTTTGCTTCTTGAGACACGTCACTAAATAACTCGAGGTGAATGTCGCCCAAAGGTTCCAATGAAGTATTTAGCTTGGGGGCGTCATTCGTTTCAAGGATGGCGTTTATTGGTTGCGTTTCTTGAAGAAAGATCGAGCTACCTTTATTCACATTTTCCGAATCTGGTACTTGTGATTGATCCAATTTCCTCGCGATTTCGTCAGCCTGTTGATTGTCCACTACTTTCAAACTTGGGGCGGCGGCGATTTGTAATCCTCCACAGGCAATGGGCGAGCGGTCATTTTTCGAGTGAGATTGGGTTAATTCTTTCACTGATGACTGTACATCCGCCTCCATCGGTTTGGCATTAGGCGATTGTGGTTGTGACGCAGGGTGGACATCAGCGGTTACGGAAATTTGAAATCCCCCACCGCTGATATGCGAATGGTCCCTAGAATTGTCGTTCTGAGCTTGGTCCAATTCCCACGCGACTGTTGAGGACTGTTGCATGTCCTCCATCGGTTTGGCACTAAGTGATGTAAAATTTTGGGCGGCGTGGACGTCTGCTGCAACTCTAATTTGAAATCCTCCGCAACCGACGTGTGAGTGGTCCCTAGAACTGTCGTTTTGCGCTGACGACTGTTGTATGTCCGCCTCCACCGGTTTGGCACTAAGTGATGGAAAATTTGGGGCGCCGTGCACGTCTGCTGCAACTGTGATTTGAAATCCTCCGCAACCGATGTGAGAGTGGTTCATCGAACTGGCCTGCGATTGTGAAATCTTTTCCTTCGCCCACTCATCCGCCTCAAAAAAGGCTTGGCTGCAACTTTCCAACTCCTTGGTAATTTCGTTCACTTCCGGCGACTGCATCTGTTCAGAATTAATTGCAAGTATTTCTATGCCACTCCTGGTGGGGGTCTTGAAAGTAAGGCCATCTGCAACACCCGACTTAGGTTTATCATCAATGGGATCATTTTTTGGACTTTGTGGCGAAGAAATTTCTTCTACTACTTTATCGGAACTTTGCGATGTCAAACTTACAGTATCTTTTCTGTTCATCGTCCACATAATCGTATCGCTACTCTCTTTACTTGGTACCGAGGGAGCTCGTTCAGCACTCTTTGGTGCGTTTCCTTTGGCCGTTTTAGAAGACGGACTTGCATTTAAGAAGACCAAGTCCATATCTTTGTTTTGAGATTGTAAACTAACGGCATTTTTTGCACCTATTTGCCACATGACACTGCTACTACTCCCATTTTTGGAACCTGATTCGATCCGCTCAAAACTGTTTGACGTCTTACTAGGCGGACTTGGTTTAACACTTTGCGATATGGGAGTTGCATTTAGAAAAGCATCTCGACACCTTTCTAACTCCTTGGTAATTTCCTCCATTTCCTCATCAATACTTTGAGATGGGGGGACCACGGCATTTTTTGCGCTTATTTGCCACATTATGGTGTTGCTACTTCTCTTACTTGGCTCAACACTAGTGGTTTCTATGTGTGGAATGAGACTATTCTCCATCTGCGACTTATTCCGATCAACTATCAGTTCGCTCATTTGGCTTTCAGGCAAAATCATCAATACATCCTCACCTTCACTCTCCGATTCGTTAGTGAGATCCTGGGTGCAATGCGAACGAAAACTTGTATTTGGTTTCCTGCTCACTTTCCACAGCAGGCTATCGCTACTGGCCGGTTGAGGTGTAGTCCCTTTAACTAGATCGCGCTCCTGTCGGTAGTCCTCGGCAGACAAAACCGAATGATAACTTGCCTCGTGGGCCATCGGTTCAACGATTTGATTTGAAAACAAAGGTGTCGATGTCCTCCCCGTATTTTGCTGTAGATTCAAGGTAAAATTCAACTCGTTGATTGATCTGCAACTGTCATTCGCAAAACTCAACGAACGCCGCATTAAATTATCATCACCAAAATTTACCACTTCGTCATCTGCACATTCCAACACAACATCCGGCACAAGCATCTCAGTAAATGACAAATTTTTATTTGCGCCAAATAAGCTCGGAAACGGACCCGGAGACTGATTGCACGTTTCCATTTGAATCATTAAACTTATATCTCGCGACAAATCCGGCTCGATACCATCGACGTCTTCTAACACCGGCTGTTCTGGCTCTACAAAATCCAAGCGGCAGTTTATTTTCTCCAGATCATCACCAAAGGCCGAGAGGCGCCCGTCGATTTGTTCCTTTAACTCTCCTTTCTTCTGCAACAACTTTAAATTCGCTTCCAAGTCGTATTTGAGACGTCTGGCGGGATGCACGGCCTGTATTGAAGAAGAAACCCTTGGAGATTGAGGGGCCTGCTGCGACAAGCGTTTTAATATTTCTTCGGCGTACTTGATTGCGTTCTCAGGCCAAGCGGCCTTTGCAAGAAACATACCGTAATTCTCAAGCGACGTTGGGTTTTGGATTAGATTGTATGTAAAAATCAGACTCATCTGGCCATTGACCATTTCAGTCAGAGTTTCCAATTGCCACCTGTAAGTTAAGTGTACTTGCTAAAAAATTACAGTCTAAGTGCGCCGAACCACAGTATGAACCAATTAAGTGATAGTGATCAGGACCTTTCGTATAAATCACAAACTTACACTTTCACATTCATATATAAATCGCGCAGCTTCGCAAGCAACTTAAAGTGGGTGGTAAAGAACACAAATGCGGGAGTCTTCGATAGCTGCTCGCATATGGCCATTGCAAGCGCGGTGCCCTCCCCTAAAGCGGTGGAACGGCAAAGTTCGTCCGCTATCACCAACGAATTTTTGGTCATCACAGTGAGAAAGTATTGAATTTCTTTCATCTGCAAGGAAAAGTAAGCACGCGCGACGCTAAGGACAATATTACCTCGAGAACAAATGTCGAAGCACCGCACGCCATATTGTCGTCAAAGTAAATTCGTGCCAAAATTCGATCGGCAGCTCGAAATGTAGCCGATTTCGCAGGCACGTAACAGCCGACCTGTGCCATAATCTGCAGTAAGACAATCTGACGGATCAATATGCTTTTGCCCGAGCCATTCGGTCCGGTTATTATGTGCATATTATAATCGTTCGAAGCCGTCTAGTAAACAAAACAGTAAGTTATTTGGCACGCTTTTCAATAACCATACTATGGAATTGGCAACAGGCTCAATGGGAAGTAAAAAATTCAGCAATGGATGCTGTCCATATAATATCTCGAGGTAGTCGTCGAAATTCGGCCTTACGTACTGCATGGCAGTACTGGCTTGCGCGAGCGATTGCAGCATATCCACTTTTGCTAGATTCTCGCAAAGGGTGTAAAATAATCCGACGTGCTTACGCACCGAAATCAAAAGTTTACCAATCATCCTGCAACAAAGTTTCGTAATGAACGTACAAAGCGAACGGACCTACATGTTGCTCATTTTCAAAATTTCCAAATTAATGTCTTCGATTCGGTTAGATAAACTGATTAAGCGGTCGGTTTTTAATGTGTAACTACGCGCCTGACGCTCCACCTGTAGGTAGTTGAAGAGCGCTTTAGTTCCAATTCAAAAATGAAAAAATGGACCTACCTGAATGAACTCACCAGGGAGATCCGACTTGTGCAAGCTTTTTTGTTGATGCGCATTCAACTGCAATATAATATGGTAACCCTTCTTCGTATTATTATTCAGTGATAGGGATAAACCGTACTTCTCCTTCAAGCCGGTGACATAATCTCTCAGCTCGTCGAGTCTCTCAGAGTAAGACGTTCGAATTAGGTCGAGCAAATTGTTTAGGCCCGACTTGATAGCGAAGCATCGTTGCATGATCCCGTACTTTCCTTTTGCCGGGTGCGCGTCCGTGTTGATGACCGTGCGTATCAACTGCTTGATTTGCGCAAAAGTCGGATCCTTTAGCAGGTTGCAGAGGTCGACGAAAAATGGCTGCTTGGTGTTTACGAAGATCTCTTTTAGGCGAGGTATTTCCTCCAAGATCGAATTCAGTAAGAGAAGATAATTTAATTGGCGCTCGGAGTAATTGTTGGATTGGTCCGGTAATACGTTAGCAAGGGATAGTAACTGATCGACACATTTAACCTTCTGCAGCGAGACTTGTAGAGCTGTAAGCATTTCTCCGTGCCCGATCAGCTCGGTTACGCAATTGAGGCGAGCCTCAATGTCGATCACCTTACACGGCGGCTGCAGGATCGAGGCACGCAGCGCTAGGGCGCCTACTTTCGTCTGAGTATAGTTCAAGATATCCAGTAAGCACGAGTACTTCTTCGACACTGACGGTCGGGTACTAGCTACCAACTCGAGCTTATCTGCGGTGACCACATCTACAACATTGTTCTCCTTTATAAAATGTCCATCAAGAGTGGAATACGGGAGGTCGAGTGTAGAATCCAGAGGAGTCGGGCTGGTCAGCTAAATTACGCCTCCCCCTCTACTGAAGTGCACATAAGGCTTAGTATCTAAATATTCGCTAATTTAATTATTTACGTCACTGCAATTGCAGGTATATGGAGGGGGGAGAGGGGCAACTTAGCTAACCCACACTCCTCTATTTTAAGCATTTTTCCTTGTAGGCATTTATCGAAACATTCGTTACAGTTTTGGGCTAATCGTTTAATGTTATTAAGGTGTCATCGAAAACTCAGGAACCCCCAAGTGTGTACAAAAGCCTGCTAGAACTCAAGGCCTTTCAACAGACAATAGTCAGCACTCTTGGACTATAGTTTTTAGCCTTTTATTCATCATTAATAAAATAAAGTCTATCACAAACTTTAAGAGGTTTTATTGCTCTTCAAGAGTCTTTAATCACCTTTTAACAGTAGAATTTTTATAATTTGTTCACGTACACTTCCGGCATCTACTACAAAAAATTCCAATATTGACTTAAATAAATGATTTGAAAGACTCAGAGGCCTCGATTAACTTCCGAAGAATGTATAACAAAAATTTTGATCAACGTCCGAAATAAATCTTGCACACAAAAAGGCAAATCTGACGTAAACACTATCCGGGTCGTACAATGGGTTGGAATAAACACACAACTAATTGATTGACAATGACAAAAATTTATTCGGGAGGAAAGAGTAGCTTGCAAAGCTTGTTTGGACAAATTACTCCGCACGCATTCGTTCAACAAATGAAATAAGGAGATCTTAAAATGACTTAGTTTTTTTTTCTTTTAATAATCCTAATAGACCGAGGCACAATTAATTCCACACACAAATTCTGACAGCTTCTGAACTTCAAATTTTAATGTCGATGTAAATTACAAATTGCCGGTGGCTATTCAAACGGTACAAACTTTTGATAATAAGAGAGCAACGTCTTCAACTAATCAAATCGAGCGCACAGCCCGAATAAAATAAATAACGTACACGCTTTCCAACCGTCGCCAATAAGCTAGCAGCAGCCTCCGTTTTTCGGTAATTCAAAGTGTTTAAAGAAACCACCACTTCCATCATATAACATCTCCTTCTTCCGGTATTTACAAATAATGCGCCAATTACAACTATATTAGATAACGCCGGCTACGAAGGAACGCGTCCCCACGCGGGTAAAACAACACTACAGAAATACAGAGTGGAATTAAATAAACCAATTCGGTGGTTATTTCGTAAACCCCCACGTACACGCCACTGCCGTTAGGCAAGTGCAAATAAAAAACCATTACACAGTCTCTACATACGCACACCTGATGTTTAAAATAAGAAAGTTCACATTGCGCCCATCTAATGTTTACAATATGCGATCTGCTTGTCTTTACTAAAAGCACCTGTGGTTAAAATTTCAAAAAAGTATCTCTCTAAATAAGAACTCTGCGCAGGTTAATCGCCAAGATTTTTCTTGGTTGAGGTGCCCGAGTTATAAGCTTCCGAATGCGAAAATAACGAACTAAATTTCTTGAAAATGAGTTGGAAAATGTGCTAAAAAATGGGCGGGAATAATTTTTGGTACCAAGCTTCTTCAAATGTCGTAGCTGCATATTCTGTCTATCAATAGGCAACATTGGTTTAAAAAAATCACGTTTCATTTGGCTGTGAGTAATAAAATTGTTTCAAAATTGGCCCGAGGAACCCCATTTGGCGGTACTTACTTACCTTCAAAGCTGTGTCTGGCTATTTTTCATATTTAAATAAAACTTAAATACCTGTTGTGTATGGTACCTCAAATGCTTCCAAAAGCATTCATTTATTGCTTTGATTTTATAATAATTTTATTTGTACATAAGTACATTATTACCTACTGCTACTAATTTTGTTTCGTACTTATGAAGAAGCATTTCGCCAATCATTAAAGGGATTTAATTTGTGTTTTGTTTATTCATGATTTGATCATAAATATTGTGACACAATATCTGACGTCCAACAAAGGGTGGAATATACAGTAGGTATAAAATAAGTGACGTCACATCCCGATTTATACCTTACACGCCGAACTGTAACGAAGCACATATTTTCTGCCTTGAAGTTTATACTTTCATGACCACCCAGTACGTGAACACCCGGTATCTGGAGGCGCTTCGTTACGAAAAGTGTCATGTTGAAAGATTTGTGTGGGTTTTAGGCTTTCTTAGATTTTAGGAGTTGAAGATAGAGGGTTAATAGATCATATGTATAATCTAAGGGTAAAAGTAATTGGTAATTGATTTCATTTCTGGAGTTATGTATTTCAGCCGCCGTTACCGTAAACAAAAGCTGTAATTAATTCGCCGTTTGCAACCCTTCCCATCAAGAGATTATCAATCCGGCCTCAGGGTGAAAGCAACGCCCAGTACAGGGTGAACTTTGAAGGAGAGGGTAAGTAGACCACCTTAATTATTAATAATGTAAAGTAATAGATTAGGCACCTATGAAAACAATATTATGGACGCAATACTTTTCATATGTTCACATACACAATTTGATAAGTTGCACATAATAAATTAATGTTTCACTGCCACTGGTGTACTTATAGTACTTATACCTAGCATTGTACTTATTGTAGTCATTAGTACAAAAACATTATCCGGTGGCAGTACCTAAACTCCTCATTTTACCAATAGGTATGTGTAGTTAAGGTAGGTACAAATTTTTATCGGGAATGACTTACCTTTCGATACTTTAAAGAAATAAGATACAATTCTGAAGGAATAAGAGGAAAGAATTGATTAGAAAAATAGTGGCAATTCTGTTGTCTCATAAATAGGTATGTGTTGACTCGTGACCCACAATCGTTCTTACCGATAATAGCACAGCCTTCCGACTCTTGGTACTCGATCTTAACAGACTCCTTGGCGTACATGACATACAAAGTGACCTCAGCATAGGTCAAAAGACCTCCGGCTGCTGCTAGGGCGTAATACCTATGCTGCACGACGAGCAGAACCGAATTCATATTCGGAATGCATAACTGACGAATGTACTGCAGACCTGTGTTTTTGTTAAAACTTTTGCGATGTACCCCGGTAATTTTTATGTGAGTAAAGTGCTCCTTCACCTTCTGCAAAAGGCGATTCGTCGTAAAAGACTCGACGAAAGTCGACGGGATCAAGATCTAAAACTTGGCACAGTAAATTAAGTACGAATACAAAGAAGTATGTTACCTCGGTGGGATTCAGCACGTTAATCTTGGTCAATGTGTTAACGTAGCTCTGTGAATCAGATATTTGGCAAAGAACTAAAGATGGGCAGTCGACATTTATGGCGGCGATACCGACTTCGCACATTGCATCCCCTCGACCTTCCGAAAGGGCCATTATGATTCTCGATTCGTTACTGCTGACTCGCGTAGAGGTCGAACCGCCGGTATGGAGTGCGGAATTTCCAGCTGAGCTAACCAAACCGTTACTGATGCTAGTTGCACCTATACGCCTTACTGCACTTACCTCGTCGTATTCCTCCATTTTATTCTAGAACTATCCGAACGACAGGGAGTTGATTTTCTTCTAGGGGCCGGTTTTAGAGGAGGCCCGAGCGGCGCCTGTACGGCTACAACTTAAGTTCAGAGGAGTAAGATTATTCTATTGCTATTCCACCAATACCTTTAATCGAACGTCCTCGTCCATTGTTTCTTCCACGTGCCGGCAAGTTCTCGTTCAGATTCATCTCGCATTACTTCTACAAGTACCAGGTTTGGTCACTTTCTTAAAATTTTACATTAAACTTTCGAATTATTTCAATTTTTGAATATCGACTACAGCGACCTCTATGCGGTTATTCTGGAAAAACGGTGGTTATAGTACCGGCTCTCCGCTATATACACTTTCGAGTGATGGTGGTTGCCTATCATTTAATCAATTACAATAATTGCGTTGTGTAATTACTGAATCAATCAATTACCTTAATCACAGACATACACAAACAAGTACGCATATCTGTGCCTTAATCATATTTTCGCAATGCATCGATTTACATGCAAAATTATTCTTAGATTCTTTCGTTTCCTTGACTTTCTTTCATTCTTCACTCAACCTGAACTCGGACTAGTATCTGCTCACTACTGATAGTATTTGAGTAATAATCGCTGGCGTTTTCAGCTTGTAAGACACTCCAGGATTCCTATGCATTGTTACTAGTGATGATTATAGAAAATAAAACTTGCAAGTGCTGTTGGCATATCATTATAGTGGCGCTGAAAAATCAATCAAAACTCGACTGTATATTCCACATATCTATTGATTACACCCATCGATATCTGTATAATCAATGATAACACTACACTAAAGCTACATTTACCAATTAGGGAGTTATTTATCATTATCACAATTCAAATATCATATCCATTTCTACAGTAGGTACTTGTATAACGCTTTAAAAAATACTAATCTATATAGGAACACTGGTAACTCATTTGTGCATGGATTCATTTCGATTAGTTAATTTTAAACAAAGCGATACAGCCTGCCACGGAATTGCACTGAAACAAAAATGCCTGTAGTTTAACATCTAAAAGTTTTAACATTACAATGTCTACCTCTAACAAAATAAGAAAATAAATTCGCTCTTTAAACAAATATGTACAGTATGTATATATGTCATCTCACTATATTTTGTTAGACTAGATATGTCCCTTTCTATTCACTTTCGTTATAGATATACACTTTTGGCAACAAGTATAATTTATTCGTCCGTTAAGAGTACTAGGTATAAATGTAAAAAAGATTTGGCAAATCTACGGTTATCACAATGCGACCAAGCTTAACGTTTGGTAATTTACATGGAGTTCAATTATGGCGAAAGACAGACAGTAAGTGCTGACACATTTCCTACCAATATATCAATGAGAAGTGAAAACATTTCTCCAAGGGCATAGACTTTTTTGGAACTTTATATCAACAATTTTGAGGCAAATGTAAATAAGGGTCCAATCTGGTGCTAAGTCACTTAATGTTCTGCCACAGCTCCCTCTATATTTGGATTATTCTTCAGTCTTCATCAGGAATGTTACTTGGATTTTCAGTCTTCAAAATTTGTTAGGACCTCCAGACCGTTTACAGTCTGCAACATCTTCGGTGTGCTTAAGGTTAGAAGACCCCCACACATTTTAATATTCCATAAAGACCCCCCCCCCTCCCCGTGTATCCAGTTTTTGATTCCTTTGGAGTCAGAGCTACGAAATCTAGTTCCTGAAATTAAAGTGTGAAACCTCTAAAACTTGAAATATGAATCGTGATCTGGCGCATGAAAACCCTAAATGAACCCTACATCCTCAGATCTTGTCCAGAAGTAGCGAATTTGCCGCGATTCTCTACAAGCACACGTTGCCTCCAGAAGGAGCGCAAAACGCGCGAACATTTGGGAATGTGAATAAACTGTCAGAAAATATGGAGTTGAATGAAAAGCACTCGCTCTGCATTTCGCGCGTATACTGGGTGCCTCTCCCCTAGTGAGAGTCTGGGGCGAGGTGCATGCGAGTTAAGCGCGTATTTTCAACTCGCGCGATGCTTGTGGACGCGATGTATTGGCGCCTTATATCTCGACAACACGCATATTAATTCGCGCGAAATGATCCGCGATGATCCTTCTGGACGAGGTCTAAACTCTGAACCAGAATCTTGACACTTAAATCCTAAATCTAGAACCCTAAAAGTCTTCAACCTGAAGGGCCTTCAGAACTATTTCAGTATCCTGAGCCTTGGATCCCATAATCTGCTTCATGTTCTGCGTCTTGAAGGTCTCCAAGTTCTTAAGGATTCTCAAGATCTCCAGGGTCCCCAGGGCTTACAAACGCTTCCATGGTCTTTTCTTTTAGAAATAGTTTTGTAATTCAATCATTGAAGCCTTTCGAAACTTCAGACTGTTTAGTGTTCGAAGGGGGCCTTAAGTTTCTCCAGGTTCTTAAAATCCCCAAGGACCTTACGTGGTCAGAGCACCCAAGCACTTCCATGGTTTCCTCAAGAGTCAATCTTATGAGAACTTACAGCCTGCATCAGTCTTTTAGAATTCCACATCTCTCTAAAGTACTCGAACCGCCCGTAACCTCTACATCTTCAGAGTCTTCAGTTTCTTGCAAGGTTCTTAATGATTTTCGAGATGTATATCAGGGTCTCCAGATGTTCAGAGTGCTCATGCGCTTCCATGGCGATTCTCAATCGTCAATGTTCAGACTCTTTAAAGTCTTCATCTGTAACTCACGAGTGTTGGGAGTATGACAGTTTTCAATATAATTTCAGAAGTTAAACTCATTCATGGTGATTACCTATAGTGTTCAAAAACTGAGAGTAATCTTCTGCACGTTCGTGCTCTTAAGAAAAAGCCTCATGGCCTTCTGAGACTACGATAATTCGACCTTCTACAGTTTTCAGGTAATTCTGTGTCACTGGGTTTTCAGCACCTTCAGAATCTCCTAAATGTTCAGGTTTCAGATCATAAGCGCATACCTGCTCTTTCATGAGTCTCCATATTAATCTGTCTTCGAACCCTTAAGCGTCTCTAGAGTGTTCGTAACATGCATTGACTTTTACCTGTTCATGCCATACTACTGCCAAGGTCTTACGGATTTTAAAAATTCACAAAATCTCCAGGTCTCGAGGTCCAGTTCAGTCGGTAGTCTTTGAACCCATCTGGAGTCTTTGGGATATAAAGCGTACAATCCGTGCCAGATGCCTCAGAATAGCCAAACTCTTCTGAGTCTTCATCGTATTTGGCGTTCTTCAAAGATTTCGTGTTCTTCAGTCTTCGGAACCATTAAGTTCTTAGTTGTCAGATCACACCCAACGCTTCGTCTTTAGAATCCTCAATGGTCAATCTTGAAATCCTACACAATTTCTGCCTGTTCAAATTTCTAAGTACCTTCGTGGCTTGGACCTATGGCCTCCATAATCTTTGGCTCTTAATCGCCAAGCCCCTAAGTCTTCAATGTCCTTATAGTAAAAGTATCAGAATTTTACCACACTCTTCTGAGGCTTCATGGTTTTTGAGCGTGCTTCTGATACTTCCGAATATTTCAATTTTTTTGCATCTTCAGGTTTTTGGAGCCTTGGAATGTCTGGACGATATCCTCACTTGTGAGCTCAACTCATTTTCATAATTTGTTTAGAAGAAAACTTCCATAAATAGTAAATCTTGAAATCGTGGAAAACAGTGGCGTACGTAGAAATTTATTCTGGGGGGGTTCGTGGCACATACAGTCACCCAGTGCGTACTAGAAGAGGGAGGGGGGGGGGGGGGGAAATAGAAATTGGGTTGCACAGGCGAAAAAGATTAGATTAGAACGGTATTTTATTTCTTACTGCTGACAGGCCCCTTTATTGCTTTTGCTTTAATTAGTCAACGAAAACTTTGAATAATAGGTATATTTATGGGCAAAAAACCAATTTCGACAAAAAATTCAAAGGGCTGTAACTTTTGATCTAGTAGTCCGATCTTGGAACTGTTTGAAATTATGGATTCTACAGGCCACATTCTATAAGAAAATATTTTTTTCCGGTCGATCTGAGACAATTTTTTTTCTGGGCAAAAAAAGGCAGTGTTATAACCTTCCTTTTTTACGAAAAATCGACTACACCAAAATTTCTCGGGAAAAAACTTTTTCTTATTAATTTGGGTGCGTAGACTCCAAAACGATTCGTACTTTTTCGATTAGACGTCTCAATCAAAAGTTATGGGCAAAAAAAGTTACTGTTTTTAAAATTTAAAATTCTTATTTTCGTCATTTCGTGAAAGGCAGGACGCAGGTACCTCACCTCAGTAGCAGTACTAAGTACCGGATACCTATTTGTTATTTTCGGCATCAATGTAGCGAATTGCCGATCGATGCCGAATAGCCAAATCGTTGACTGCCAACACTGATCACTCACTGAATAGTGAATACTGAATACTACAGAATATTTAGATTTTAGTGTAGACATTAACCAAAACCAAAATTGCTCTCTATATATAGATAACTCAATTCTTCTGGGGGGGGGGGGATATATCCCCTTCATCCCCCCCGTAAATACGCCACTGGTGGAAAACACAACACACACACACACACAAGGAATCGGTCACAACGGACCCAAGCATCAGTAGCAGAGATGGAGGCACCATCTTCAATGTTCATGCGGCAAACAAGCCACACTTTCTACAATATTGGGAAAATGTCTACTGCAAAAGATTATATTCCAATTTTTGGGTGGGTATAATTATCCCAAGCATTTACGAATTCTGCGCGACCATCATTAGGGAATAACAAGACAAGTGACGTATATAAAAACCGTCACACAATTCCTTTGCGTTCGCCATTAACATGTAATTGGGTAACTTCATTAAGCTTGGTAGCACAGTAGATGAATTCGAGTAGCAATATTTTATCCTACTTTTAATACTCGATTTTTGGGAATGATACAAAATTAGCGCTTAGCAAAAATTTCTTAGTTAGGGTTTTGACGTAAAAAGTATAATTAAAATCGATGATCATCGATTAGTCACAGAGATCGATCATTTGATAATCGATTAATCACTAGAATCGATTATTTTAGTTAAACCAAATAGAATGTGTGTTCCTCGAATAATTCGGTTTACATATTGTCAGATATCTCAATTTAAACCCCTGAGAGAAATGAAAAAATGGAAATTTTGGAGAGGGTGATACTTATCCTATAATTATCGTTATTTTGACACTTTATACAGATTATCACTTATCCATTCCACAAGAAGGATAAGGATAACCAGTTCCATCAGCTGGGCGGCTCTAACTTCACTAATAACCACGTGTATAGGAGATTCTGTTTGACGTCGACTAACGTATATTTTAAACTATTTATACCGTCCTTTGTGAATCTCTTTTGGCCACTGCGAAGAACTTCGTACCTGAAACGCGGGGATGAGTGACGAACACAATGGTCAACGTGCCTACCTGTGCGGACTCGGTCTGTCCTTCTTGTGTGTGAGCATCGTGTACTTGGCAATGGTGAGGGGATATCGCGATATATGCAGTTTGTGATACCTAATCCTATTCGACATGTCGTCGTCTTCGCCGCCCCAGCCCCAAAACGAATTCGAAAAGCCGTTGAGGAGCTCGAAGTGTTCCTTTGAGATGGCGGAGACGCCTCCGAAGATACCCTTGTAGGGAAGCCTAAAAGTGGCATTACAGCATTGACGTCTGCAGTTGGATTAATACTGCGTATACAATAATTTTGCGCTTAATTTAAGTAGAAATCTGGTGGGAGAGCGGGATTCTTACTAAAACCTTCAAAGAGAATCTATGTCGGTGGAGCCGTATCGCGTATTGATTTTTTCACCGATCCTTAGGTGCTGATTTACATAGAGATCGCGTAAAACTTCATTATTAATTAAAAGTTCGAACCGAAAACCGTAAAACCGCAGTGTGTGGGAGAATCGTCTTCACAAACGAAAACGGTGCCGCAATTTTTGACGAGTTTAACGAATGTGGGTGCCCTCTAAATTAACTAAGAGTCATCAGAAATAAATTAATAATATGTGGCTGGTTTATGCAGAAAGAGAACTTCATTGCGTGAAAGAGGCGATCAGACGGATGGTTTAATATTCGACCGCGAATATTGCTACGCGTTACAGTATTAATACGCAAGCAAACATTTTTCGTTTCAGTGCATATTTTGATAAATAAATTGTTACTATGAAAACGTTTTCAAGGTCCAAGGTGCAAAACATTTCGTTGCGTTAGATTAGTAGTGGCAAGTTACGTAAAAAACTAATTTATCACTTAAAATGTGCATCTAATTTGTTTATACAACATAACACGGCTACCGGTAAAAAGGTTAAAGACAATTGATTCAAGCTTTTGTTTGGTGTTGGGAGAAGAATACTCTAGAGACCATTTTCCTTTTAATGTTCTGTGATAGGTTTGCGGGCATACTAGTGGTAATTTTTTTGAGAGGAGGGGAGAGGCGTTCTATTATTCTAAGAGCACAAAAGGTACGAAAACAGCATAAAATTAGCCCAAAATTATTGTAGCTAGAAATTGCGCACTTTGTGATCGATACTTACTTGTATTTGAAAATATCTATGGCAACACTCATATGTCGAGGTTGCTCCGGGCAATTATACAAGTTCCTGTCGTCTTCGGGCAGCAAATCGATGTCGTGAAAAATAAAACAGTGAAAATTGTTAAAATTAAGAGCCTCCTTGTAGCCGATATTCATCAGCATCGCCCGATTAAACGGGCCGTCGCCTTCTTGTTCGACCACGAAAATCGTGTAGTCGATCTGCTGCCTTCGTAACAACGGATGCATGTGCTGCAGGAACAGTAATAGATGCTCGCCGCGACAACGAAACGGTATAATAATGGCGACTTTGTGGAGCGCCTGGCAGGTTTCTGGATATGAATGTCCGCCGGGTTTCAGCCACGCGAAGCGTTTTTCTAGGTCTACAACCGTAGGTGCGGGTGACTTGACTATTTTCAGCTTGCCAGCTGCAACTTCTGTTATAGCAAAGGTCTTTTGCAAGTTTGACTTACTTAAATTTGCTGGAACTTCGGGACAAACTTGCACGCCCGAAGGGCTTACGCCTGGCGAATCTTCGGTCGTACTAGTCACGTTTGATACACTCAGCTCCGTTCCGTTAATGATCGTCGCATTGCCGACCTCGATTTTGGCAACCTTCACCATGGGTTGGTGCGCTATGAGCCTTTGGACGCCCATGTGCCTAAAATCAACCGATTGATACAAAACCGACTTAAGATGGACGTACCTTGTCGTGTTGATCGCGATTAAGTTTTCTGCCTGATGCTCGATTAGTCCCCCGAAAAGATACTCCAAGGCGATCAGAATAAGTACCAGGGTAAATAACCCCTTATAGAGGGTGCTCGATTGACACCAATTAGAAAGCATTACCTACGGGTTACCCCATGAGCTGGAAACATTTCAATTGGTTACTTTTTCTCAATGGAAACGTTGAAAGACATGATAATTATACGTTTACTGTAATCTACGCGCGGATGAAAATTTCCTGTGCTTCACGATATCTCGCATCAATTTCCTGTAGAGCACCAAATGCAATTTCTATACTTAAAGCGATTAGATTTTTTGTGTTCTATTAGTTTAATTTGCTTACATTAGAAACGTGAATTGTTTGCAAACGAAAACTGCGAAATAAACCATTCGGAAAGCGCACATCGTAATTTTATATTATGAAACGTGCTGAGTTTTACGGTCGTTAACAAAAAAAAAAAAACTTTCAATGCTATCTATTTGTTGCGATTATTACATTATTTATTACAATTTCACCTCGTTTTTTAAACACAAAATCCATGACGAGCAGAAATGCCGTTAAAGTTTGTGGTGTGTTCGGCCCCTACGCCGAGAAATTTCACCCTAGCGCCTCGCCGAAATCTTATAGGTTGATTGTCGACGCGCTTTTTGTATTTATGTCGACAATTTTCTGGGACATTTTCGAATAAACGCAAATATATTCGATCGAATTCCATTTATTACGCAGAGTAAATATTTACCCACTGTATCCACTACCGCGTATGTGAAGTATCGGAAAAGGGTACTCATAAAGAACCAATGGAAGGTCTGGACGAGATACACCTACTGGGGATGTGAAAGGAAGGAGTACCTAGGTACCTACCTACCAAAGGAAGCTGCAATATTTCGGAGAGTAGGTACCTCTAAGGGCGCGATTCTTCTTGAATCATATAGCGTAGATATATCAGGCTCCGTCTCTCCTCATCAATCAATGTACTTAGCACTATCGTTTGTTGTTGGAATAGGTAAAATTAATATTTAAGTCTCCCATTAATATTACATACTTATAGTACCTAACTTACAATTACAACCATTTCTTGAAATTAGACAACCGGAGGCTCGTTCACTTGATATAGGTAGTGCGACAATTCCAGCATTATCCACTAATCGTTAAAAAACTAAGTTGCACCTTTGATTATAACCAATGCACTTATCGTGATAATAGTGTTTACAATTGATTCACTAAGCTCCCTAAAGGTTGGGTGAATTATCAGTCGCCTTTTACGTGCATAGGTATATTACAAATATTAGACATAAGTACCTACCTTTACAATAATTATTAAGTTGAGATTTAAAATTTTGACACTAACGATAAACACTATCACTTCAGTAGGAAGTCACAAAGATATTAATAATTTCTGTAGAGCGACATGTATATTCATACGTGCATGGAAGCTCATTGCCTACTTACTCACTAGTTCTAAAGTGTCTGATAAGTCATTTTATGTCTTACTAATATATAGCACAATTTATATCTGTGATACGCGGGCATAAAGTGGTCTAGGGCATTAAGTATCACCATAGCAACTCATTTATACTTAATGAATTATAGAAAATTTTGGATGAAATATAGAGACTGAAAAAATTTAGGGAAATTGAATGAAATAGAAACATAAGGAGACGTTTTTTTTTCGTAACAGGCAATTTCGTGACGCTTGAATATTACTTTATTATGTCTTTTCGCATTTTCCCAAGAAAAATTGATTGATCTAAAAAAGAATCACAAAATCGATTGTTCGGGAAGTAAAGTATCGATCCTTTACAATAGCGATTCGAGATCGGTATCCAACAATGTAGATTTAAGATACAAGACTTAATAATTAAAAAAGGGTCCACACTGTAGCGAATATTCCAGAAATCCCGATAGACAAAGAGGCGCCATGAAAAGACGATAAAGAACGAAGGCGGATGTGACGCAATTTTTCCAGGAAATATGACGTGATTTGTTGGAAAACATTCTAGAGCACGTTGAAAATTCAAGATCCAATATTCCAAGATTAAAGGCTCAATACACAAGAATGGAGGTTATGAATCCGAAGATTTAAGAACCAAGACCACGTCCGTTTAAAAATTATTATTACAAATGATAAAAGGAACAACTAATTCCGTTTCTAGCCTGTAATTGCCTCTATATTTGGGGCGTAGGTTCGTCCCTCTAACGGCTAGCCTATAACCTGCAAAATCTATATTTGCAGGCGAAAATCTATATTTGCAGGCGTCTTTTTGTTTTAAAAAAAGTTTATCCAGGCTGTTACTATTGATAATATAATATATAGCTGTTCCAAAAATACTTGTAGAAATTATAGTTTTACCCCCCACTTTAGAGGGTAGATTGGTCTCCTTATTGTCCGATCCGCAAAATGGTTTCTTTGTTGACGCGATTTTTAGGTTTAGCATAATTTTTTGCAAGTTCATTGTAGTTATTTTACATTATTGTCATATTATGCTTTTTTTTACACTTTTTCTATGCAATAACTATTTGGCACAACTTAGCTAGTCGTCTGATTTCAAATCCCAAGCGACATTGATTTTTGGATATTTTCTGATATCTGATACGCTATAATAAATATGGAACAAAACAAAGCGCGCGAAATGAGATTTGAACTGCCCCGCAATAGTGTAGTACACCCCGTATATTCTGCAGCAATCGGTCAGTATACGCCCACACTCACCCCACTAATTTCTGAGACTGTGACTGGACCGTGGAATGTCCAAGCACATGGCAATGAAATAAAGTAAACGTAGTATCATAAATCGTGGCACATTTACATTAAAAACCCGCGACTTCGTATTCTAATTGGCTAATTTGAAATTGAAAATGCGATTCAATTCAGTGAATAATATCAATTGACATACAATTTTAAAGGTCGCCAGCCTTATCACGAATGTGTCCGCTGGCGTAAATACCGATAAATGACTAGGGGAATAAGAGTAAAATGTTGATTTTGGACCTTACCTCGATCATGCACTGCAATCTTCCATACGGCCCCCTTTCCGATCACTTTCCTTCGTCGTGCAGTTTGTAACCGAGACCAATATGCTAATAGCCCGGAACCCGCACAGAAAAACAATGAAGTGATAGCAGCAGTTCGACGTCCCCTCCTTTTCAATTCAAGCATCTATTTAAGATGCGATACTTTCGCTAACAACTTGGAATCATGATACTGATAAGCCGCATTTATTTATAAGGAAATTAAACTTTTTTTAAACGCAAATCGATTTGCGTCACGGGCGTACTGTGCACATTTCGTTTGAAAACTCGTGCGCCTTTCAAATGTTACTAATAATGATATTCTATGCTTCATTCTTTCTGGGGTTTGCAACAGCTGCTGGCAAAATATCGACTGTATTTACTTTCTCTTTACTTGCCTTGCTTTCTTCTAGTACGCACCAGTTCCGTTTCAGCGCTACTGCGCGGATACGCGTTGCGAATTTTACAGATTTCGCCCACCCTCTTCCCGTACAAACATTTTCCTTTGTCCTCTCTTACCCTTCGATGCAATCAGATTTCATCTTTTGTTTGTTAAATACTTATAGAGAACGTTCAGGTCAGAAAATGTTGTATTGCCATCGCCTTAAAGATGCCCCTCTGTGATAAGGGTTGCAGTATTTGCTACCGCGGTTGCCGGGATTTTTAGTCTGAAAAGGTGGAATGTTTATAAACGTTTGTTTAGTACGTATATTTTACTACACGAAAAAGAAGTAAATGCAAAATTCCGATTCTCCACCCTCATATAGGTACTCGAGGTTTTAGTTTTGAACAGAGTCAAATTTGCCCGGATGGATTACCCTAAATCAGCCCCATGCACAATATCTTATTAGCAAATAGGGCATTTTTGTGTGGCAAATCAGTATTCTATTAGCCACCATCAATAAGATCTTGTCGGGAGCAACCATATATTCCCTTTAGTGTACCCACTTCCGACGTCCCGTTCACCCTTATTTCGCGTTTGAAGTCTTGACTCCACCATCTGTAAGATCTTGTCGGAGGGTACCACATTCTTAGATCATTTATGACAATGAGACTACCACAATCTCTTTGTCAGTACCCAGTTTCCGACGTCTCGTTCAGCCGGATTTCGCATTTTGGTAGATTTCGCTAAAAACCAGCCACAAAGTAGTACGCTATTTTTTGGTACTTCTAATAGCTCGAGCTTCTATTTGGCAACATGAGAAAAAAAGACCGTGGTTAGAGCTCTAAAAAACTTTTGGACACCCATAGAAAACTACCCCTCGAAGATGCAAGGCCCTAGGGAAAAAAATAAAATTCCGTCACGCAGGAGTTGTGCGCTTTTTCAAGATCTTTTCGACGACACCAATTTGAAAACAATCGGACCAAAACTGTAGAAGAAGATAAGAAAAAACTGAAAAATCTCCCGGTTAGTATAATCCACTCGGGGACGACGCCCAGATGTCGCCGACCCCACATCATGTAGTTCCGTTCCTAAAGTTGTTAATTACACGGCCCCGATAGGAATATGTTGTACACTCCTCGCGGTTCTACAAGCCCGTATTTGCTGCCATCCAGCGAGCCAGTCGGCCCAAGTGACATTAAAAGATACCTTTTTAAAAATAAATTTGCAAAAATGCGCTAAAAATGGAGTTCGAGTTATGTGTAGGGGTGAATTCTTGGACTGAGAAGCCTCTGGGGGTAGAGTTTGTCTGCTTTGAATCATTACACAGTGCTTGTCTTTTTCGACTCAACTTAATCTGGAAGGCAAACTGACGCGCTTTTACAACAGTAATGAGACTGTCTTTTCCACAATGAAACGAAGGTGGTTGGTGCCAAAGAAAAAACGTGTTCTAGTTTCTTGAAAACACCACATTCCTTTTAACCTTAAACTTTCATATAGCAAAACCCAAGGACGATACACAAGGTCTTTTTCTCAAGAAAATCGGCACATAAATTAACGATTTTCACATTTTTTTTGCCCAAAATATGTTGGTCACCAAAAACACATGTGGATCACTTCTTAGGCATCGAGCAAACGAGGTTGGTCTTTTTCCCAAGAAAATTGGTAGGTACATAAGAAACGATTTTCCCATCTTTTGGGTACAATATAGGATTATTTCTTGGGTATCGAGCAATCAAGTTTGGTCTTTTTTCCAAGAAAATTGGTGCATAACTATTTTGACATGTTTTGGGTAAAAATGTTTTCGTCGCCAAAAAATACACATAGAACACTTCTTGAGTATATCGAGCAATCAAGTTTGATCTTTTTCCCAAAACAAATTCATACATAGGCAAATAACGATTTTGACCGATCTTGAGCAACAACGTAATAGGTGACAGTTCATTTTTGATAGTTGCACATTTGGAACACATACGCTTTCATATAGAGATAGGAAGGCCAGGGACTGAGCTATAGAGCGGAAGAGGACATTTGTGGGTTTCGTTAAGTCTGGGTAAGGTGCATTTTTGTGTCACCCGCTGCACTTTGTTTTTATTGAACACTTTTGTTCCAGTAATTGTATTGCTGTCTGTTTGTGTGCACGATAACCTTGTGTAGAAACTAGAAACGTCGGATCGCTTTGAAAATGGACACATGTTCTTCAGGATATAAGAAAGGTCGCTATTGTTTTTCAGCTACGTAGACTAACGGGCCAAAGTTACAGCCCTAAAACTGCCTAAATTTCGAAAAAAAGGGTTTCTTTTATATTTCTTGTTATAAAGAAAATATGAATGTCCGGTTTTCTGTTAGTAAATATTTCTGAAACTTCAGGCAACTATGCAGACGAATAAAAAGAAATTGCGGATGCGCAACCCAACTTTTGTATTTGTGCATGCGCAAATCTGATGTTCAAATGTGCGATATGTTTGTCTTTACTATAGGAGAATCGTTGGTTAATTTCCAAAAATAAATATCTCTATAAATAAGAAAATTGACATTGCGCAGATCTGATGTTCAAATATGCGATATGTTTGTCTTTACTAGGTGAATATTTGGTTAAAGTTTCAAAAAATACCTCCATAAATTAGAAAGTTGACATTGCGCAGTTGCACACATTAATCGTCAAGATTTTTCTTGGTTGAGGTGTCATAGCTATAGAAGTAAATTTTAAAAAAATCCAAAAATAAATATGTATTTGCTAAAATAATGGTTTGGCACGAGTATGCTTACATACATTTTTTAAATATTTATTTTTATTTATGGAAAGTACTCAAAACAACAAATAATAATTCATAAATAATTGCCTTGTTTAGTTTGTTATTTTAATTGTAAATTGAAAATACGTGTTAATAATAATAATAAATGTCTTAATTAAATGTATATTACAATACATTAAAAGGTTAAGCTTATTCAATTGTAAAACTTTATCTCCGGCCTGCTATAAGAACTGTTATCGCTGCGTGCGCTAATTAAAGTTCAAGATAAGGAGGTGTTTAGAAAACCACAAGTTAAGATTTTTCGAAGGCACGCATTAATTTGTTAAGGAAGTTGAAGCTGAAATTGAAAAGAAAGGGAATTTGTTTTAAATAGACGAGACGGACGTTAATCGTGGCTCTTTTGTTTAAGCTTGTTTGTTTTGGTGGACGCTGAAACCTAACCGCTTTTTGTTTGGCGGGAGTTCTTTGTTACAAAACAAGTCAGTTTTGCCAGTTATCGCGTTTTAGAAGGAAGTTAGTCGAGTGCTGTACGGATATTAAGAGATTGAAGTCGTGGTGTTAAAAGTGAACCTTAAATCGGATTAAGCGGAAAAATGCAAAAAACCAAATAAATAAAAATACCTAAAATCTGTACTTACATACGAAAGATTTATTAAAAGGTAATGTTCCTACATTTATAATTTGTTTGTCTTAGTCTAAATGTTTAAAAATGGAACAGTTTTGCTTTTTCTGTCATATTCAACAGAAGCTTTTCTATCAACCCCCCCAAATATGATCTTCCATCATACTGGTTTTGTTAACGCGCCCAAATACCATTATGTCTTGATGAAAGTTCTTCCGAATAAGCTCCCATATTATCCTTAATCGATCTAAATGAGAATGTAACCTGTGCATCTTTAGAGACATTCTATACCCGATGACGCAAAACCAAATCCTGTCAGCTCATCATAATTTCTCTGATTTCCCAGGAAACACTGAACTTGAAGCTAAGGACTATTGCCATAATACTGTTCCAGGATTTTTTATCCTCTTGGCAAAGTAACCGAAAATATTACACTCTTTTACTTGAGGGAAAACAAAGATTCCAGCTTTAAATTTCGCCCCTGAAAGGTTTCAATCAAATCGCTATAACTTTTGTAAAAGCACATATTTTCCATATCCAATCGCACAAAAAAAATTTCTTTTTTGTCGACAGGTGTTCGCCTCTCGACGCTATGGATTCTTCTAGTTAGGCTAGGAGCAATAGTAGATCTTGCTTTGGCGCCATCTGTTGGTTATATTGCGATTTAAAATGATGGAAAAGAGAAAATTGTTTTTTTACATCTTTATACAAACATTGTCCTGCACAGTTCAAGACTAAAAATCATTAGGGATCACAAATAGATCGATGCTTGGATACTAAAATTATAAAATGGCGATCTTTGATTCAAGCGACCAAAGGATCATTTTATTCATTTTAGATAAAACAAAATGTATAAAACTTTATTTCGTTCTACCTACCTACTTGGGAGTGACTTGGCATTTTTCTGTGAACTTTTCATTTAAATGAGCACACCCTTAACATGCTGCCGAAGAATGATGACTAGCTTGAAAACAGAAACTGTCTGAAAAAGAACAAAATGTTCAAGAATATATTAATGTGGTCATTTTTACATAACTGTACAACAATTACAAAATATTTCTCTTTCACTTAATAAAAACTTCTTTTAAATAACGCTAAAATTAGACATCACACTTTTTCTCTAAAATAATTTTACATACTAGGACAGCGCACTGTAAGATGCCTACAGTGCGTGTTTCACATCTATACTTTGGTTACAGTAGTTTGCTTTTCTAATACCGCGTTAACAATACACACTCGAAAAATACTTTCAAAATATTCGTAAAGTAAATCGAACATTTCGCAAAGAAATTGAGCAACTAAATATCACAACAACAAAAAACAAAATCAAAATCGAGAGAGCATCCTTAAAATACCTTTCAACGTAAAACTGGAATTTACCATGTAGAAAAATGCTATGGATTTTTGAAGACGTGACCTTATAGTAAGTAGATGATTAAGAAGTTGGTCAATTGCTTACCTTACCGCAGTAAATATTATTTAACTATAAACTATCGCAAATAAATAAATTATCTGTACTGGCAAACCTTTGACTACAAATTTGTGCTACACATACTAAAATCAGATTTAAGTCTTTGATAAATTTAATTAAATAAATAATTTTAAATATCTACACACTTACGCAAATCTACTATATTGGACTAGGCATCTTGACAATTATTAAGGGGTAAACTTTCAAAATTATTAGAATCGGGTGTACCGCCGGACTTTGACACAGTCACATTGTCGTTAGAGTCCTTCGCATTATTCGTAGTTAACAGTTTGTGCTCTTCGGCTATCTGTAGCCAGTGATCCCTGTTTATCCTCACACCGTCCACTAATATTTCTAATTTGTCCGATAATACTGCAAACGCCTGAAAATTGAAACGAACTAAGCTCGATTGTGATTCAAATTTTTGAAATTCTACCTCGTAAATAGGCATGCAAATCGAATCTATAAATCCGACTTGCATTAACGGTAATTGGTCCTCTTTTTCTCTATTCATTATATCCTGAAGAAAGGTGAGGTTAGAAAGTGTTAGAAGTTTTGTAGACTCAAATTTGAGATTTGCGTCTGGCATTAAAGGCCGTAGTTCACCGAAGATATTGACCAATGGAAAAAGAGACCTTGACAGTTTGACTTTGACACTAATTTGCGCGCCAAATGGGTACTCTTTTTCCATTGGTCAATATCAAAGTTTATAAATCGCCTTTATATTATACTGTTCCCACTGTAGATAAGCTTCAAACTTGCGTCGCAAAAAAAAACACTTACTATTGGAGTGATATTCAGTTCTTCGCGTTCCATGTCGCCCTGCTCGAAAAACTCGGACGACACGAGCTCGGCGACCCGTTTCTCGACCTCCCAAGGTTTCGTGATAGCTGCTAGATCGCAAACGGTCATCAGCATCGCCCTAAGTAGATCGCGATGCTCCTCCAATCCCCAGTGTGGTCCCTCCTCGACGACGTTAAAAAAGGCACCGCGCTTTCTGCAAAGTGAACTTTCGAATTAATGAAAAGCATCGCGCGCGAGCCGCTACACTTGCCTAAAGTAAACCGCTAAGTCGGTGGATAAAATCGCCTCCTCCAGCACTTTGATGACGCGCGTGTACTCGTCCGACGAGACGTTAGATAGCAGTTGGTTGCCTGGCGAGTTTAGGATCATGATGCACTGGTCGAAGTGGTGATGCTCCATGGTGGATGTTGAATAAAGTTGTGCCAGCGGCGAGGATGCTCTGAAATTCAAGATTGGTGTTGGTGCTTGGCGCATAACTAAATCGATTTAAAAAAAAAGCAGAGTGTAGTCTGGTTGGTTGGAATTAAATTCGAATTTATCGAAAATTTACACGCGTACCGCTACATAGCGAACATGAACGGAAGTGGTCGATTATTTTGGGGAATTATTGGTTTTTGTTTGATGTAATTTTAATTTTCCCTTAAGGAATCGACCCATGGGAATTATTTGCATGAGCAGATTTGTATTTCATTTATTGATCCAAACAAAGAATTTGGATTATTTTGAATTGTCGATTGGGATTTGCATTTAATTTCAGTAATACCATCCGTTGGTTCGATTAAAATTTTGTTTTTGTAAGGACGGATGGTATGGACCTCTGGATCCAGACGAAAATCTGAGAAAATATTAGTAAGAACAGCAAGGAGGACCCTGAAAGGTCAGACTTCCGAACTACTAAGCAACCCACCAGAAATAAAAGTATGCTAAAAAAAATTAATCTGCGCGCTTTGTAGCTTTTAAGAGTTGAACATCTTACCACACCTATAATGGCGATGATACGGGCCCTTGAAACCAACACTGAAATCAGAGATATTTAAAATGACGATAATTATCTCAACCCCAGTATCACACTCATCAGAGAACTATAGGTAGGTCGCCGCTTAAGGCGTGGAGGGGGCCTCAACTCAAAAATACTAAGCTTTAAATTTAAAAACTATTTTTTTAAATTTGTATTTTGCTCAACATAGGTCAATTTACGCATGTACCGCTTCATAGCGAAAATGAACCAAAGTATGTTTGGCGATAACAACGTGTACATTTTTGATATGTGTGCTGTGTGGGATAAGCGAAGAATTTGAATTCCTAGGGAAGTTAAGCAACATGATTTATTGCCGAATTTTTGATAAAATAATCAGAAATACAACTAAAATGAACTAATTCGCATATCATTAGATGAGAAAAAAAATCTTCTTTAAATTGTTATCATTATTTAGTTAACATCGGGAGCAATGATCTGCAAAAAACCTTTTTCCCATGTTAATTCCCTACGTTCGGTTTTGAAATATTCACCCGGTATAAAAGACCGCAATAGTAGAGAACAGCAGGAGTCCCATTTGTACCACCCAGTACTAGCAGAGTGCTACGGAGATTTGAAAGTGGTCCGACATTTTGACATGAAAGTTAGATGGTGCTTTAATTGTTGCCCAGAGTGCCCAACTGTAAGTACACGCGATCCCAAGTAACGGTGGGACCTCTGGTGGCAGCACATTGTAATAAATTCAGTTGGGAGAAGACTGGCATTTTTATAGTGTTTCTTTTTTACAACGTAAAAGTAAATGAAAAAATTTTATTTGCAATACACCTTAAAGCGCAAGGAGTTTTAAAACATTTTATCTACTTTCAAAAATTTAAATGTGACCAGTGTAATTATGCAACCAACAACAAGTAAAATTTAAGAAATCGTCGTTTAAAGCACAACATTTCCAAAGTTTTTAATTGTGAACAGTGCAATTACACAACATGAAAATATGAGATATATACGTCATTCTTTGCCTCACTCGGCCTTGAATAGCTTCAGCTGCTAATATTTGTGCATGGTGCAATTGTTTCAGGAACCTTCTGCTTTAAAGCTCATAAAGCAGAGGATTTTTACGTGAATCCTCATAAGGAAAAATCACTAATCTTATCTCTACGACAAAACCATTTTTTATTTTGTCCGGCATAGGAAAATTTACACATGTACCGCTTCATAGCGAACAAGAACGAAAATATGTCTAGCGATAACAAGCAATATCAAGAAACGTATTGCGGCAAACGCACCCAGTTGTCAGGATCTCTTCGGATGTAAAAGTAACGTTCCATTTTGCGAAAAGCCCAGCCAGTGACAGAAAAATCAACGCACCATCTGTCGTGGAATAGACCGTATGGTAAATTCTCAGATGAGATGAGATGTTTAAAGTTCATCTTCATCGTCCGAAATGATTCCATTAACAAGGGATCGAGGCATCCATATTATATGATATCTCATCCATATCAGCAACAACCCAAGATGAACAAGTTTGCCTATAAACCTTATTCAGTAAAAAAAAGACTGCAAAAGAGTAATGAGCGGTGTTTTCGGGTGGTCGCATTAGAACTAAAACAGTATTTTTTCGAATTTGTATTTTGTCCGGCATAGGAAAAGGTACTCATGTACCGCTTCATAGCGAACATGAACGAAAATATGTCTGGCGATTACTTGACATTCGAGAACGTGTAAAAAAAGTGGAACTTGATCACTTTTGTTTTTATTCGAGTTTAAGCATGTACCGCTTCATAGCGAACATGAACGAAAATATGTCTGAGAGTATTAAGCATTAGATTTTGAATTTCAGGTTTTAAGAGGAGATAAAGGGTCAAACTTGCTAGCGGTGGGTAAATTAATTGTTAATTGAAATTTTTCCCAGCACGGCAGAGGTTGAATTTTATATTATTGTGGTGTTTTTCATAATAATATAGAATCCAGAATTCATCAAAAATAGGCAATGGACACAACACAAATATATTCAAAGATTTTTCCAATTAGCACCTGCTGAACTCTAGTTCAGTGGTATCGCCTATAGTGTAGGAAGGTGCGAGTAGGAGAAAGAAATTCTCCTTGAAGAAAAATAAAGCTGATATATTTGAGTTTTTTTTTGGCCACATTAAAAATATTGGCTTCAGGTATACATGGTGTTCCAAAAAATTCTGCATTCTTCTGAAACTCATCATCAAGAGTGCAACTTCTGGCAGGGATTTGGGTGTAAATGAACTGAGTGCAGAGTGAATATAATATTGAAGCTATTTTAGTCTCCCTAGCCATTTATCAAATTTATGTAATGCCGCGAACAAGCACCTTCTTAAAGACTCCATTTTGACTGAATGCCAAAATAACAATTCCCTTTGCCAAAAGTTGACATCTAACTGCAATTTATAGCAATTCACTTTAGAAATAGACTGTCTCCACTAAACTTCTGAACTTGTATCAGCCATTGAAGGGCGCGTAATGTTGGCACTTACTTGATTTGGAACGAGTTGTTTGTCCCCCGATGATCCAAATCATGGCAAAGACACGCGATCATTAATGCTAGACATTCGATTTCTCCCAGTATACTCCACCATTGAGTTGTCTGTAATTCAGTTAAAAATCAAAATTCCGCTAAAACCCGTAGGATACTCACGGTTAGAATTGAAAACATCATCTGCGCAACATTAAAAGCGTGCCTCCAATTGTGATAGGTGACATTGCGATAATTCTTCTTCACGGACAGCAACCAACGGCATAATACTTCGTAATCCATATGAAACCGTTCGACTAGATCTAAATCAAGGAACATTCTAACACAAGACTACGGAAAAACGGGAATTAGATAGGGACGGTAAATGAGTACCTTACTGTAATAGTATCGTCGTCACTCAAATGTACATCATCAAATGCGAAGTTATGCAAACCCAAGTACACGGCCGATGGAACTCGTAAGGCCTAAAACGATAAGTCTCAGTATGAGTTTATACTGTCAGCGTCAAGGCCAGAGTTTGAGTCACACGCGTACATTCTAATTAACACCGCCGTAAGAGTCGAATTCGCTCTATTAAAAATTGTTTTTAATTTGATTGCAGAAGATCCAAAATAGGGGACAAGTCTCAAACTCAAGTTTGCGCCGTCAGTAAGTCCGACTTACTCTTATTCGTTGAGCATCTTCTATACTCGCAGTCGCATGATAAGATAATACTTCTAAGGTAACGCTCTGTTTGGCGATTGCGACAACCGCCCTTTCGTACATGTGCGTATTGTGTATACCCATACCGCAGAAAATTGCGAAGGCCTCGACGAAATTCTCATCGTTCTTCGTAAACGCCAAGTCGTTAAACTTATTAATTAGCTGAATAACACCGACAATATGTCCCATCGAATTCTTAATCGGCATACATAGCACACCTTTATGTTTAAAGCAGGTCCCTTCGTCCACCGACGAATCGAAGCGCGAATCCTCGTACGCGTTCGCTATATTTACAATCTGCAAAAGCGCTCTGTCAAGTTAATGCAATTGCTACAAATCAAAGTTGCGTACATCACCCGTCGTCGCGACGTAACCAGTTATTCCGATATTTATAGGGAAGCGACTTTCGAAGGGACTGTAAGGGAAAATACCAAGATGAAATTTTTACAAGACCAAAGTGGAGAAATTACCTCGTCCTCGATTCGCCCTCCTCCGCGTTGAGATCGCTCGCTTCGAAGTCGAATACACGCGAAAAACTGCCTTTGGACACCTCGTGAACGAGAAGTACCTGTAAAATTACCCTAATCAGACCGATTCATAAATTTTATTCGTTAAACGCGTTTCGCAACAATTCCAACAACTCCTTAATGAAATATTGTGTCATCGTAGTCGCTACTCATCAGCGCACTATTCAGAGTAAATCCACTTAAGTTATGAAGTGGCCTTTCATTCAAGCAATTTACAACTCTAATTAGCTGGAAATAATTTAATTGTGGCGAAGCAAAAATGTTAATTTCACTAGCGTAATGAGGAGGTTCAGATTTCTTGAAAAGATCGTTACTTGCAATTGGACTAACTTTTCCTAATTAATTAATACTCAAGGCCATTTTCACCATAATAGATTCTTAGTTTTTTGAATAAGCGATATTATGAATTATGTTAGCGGGCCGGACTAGGCCCGCGGGCCGTGGGTTAGACTGTGAATTATCTTGCTGTCAATGAAAACAATACTTGACCTGGATTATTTTTACCAAATAAACATATAGTTGGTTTATTGTATCTGAATTTGTGTCTCAGTGTTGCTTTTCCTTTTGGAATTGTTTGTAATTGCGTAACGCTTGTTTAAATTTTATCGCTTCTGTAAAATTGTTTACTTAAATTTGTGTATTTAATTGTAAAACGTGAAATTTTGTGTTAAAATTAAGGTTAATCTCGTCTTTTGCCATAAAAGAGTTTTTATCAGACAGAAATTTAATTAACGCGCATGTCTTTATCGGCGTAACTGGGGACATGAGACGCGTTCCTTCGAAGCTTGCGTTATCAAGTCTAATTATGTTTTTAAACTCCTTATGGTGACAGTGATGTTTCGTTAAATACTGGAGATAACGAGTAAAATCTGCTGCTGCTAGTTTTCGCGGCGGTAAAAAAAAGCGTCTGTTTACGCTAAAATATTGACAGTCAGTGCGATGTGTTTTGTCGAAGACGCAGTTCATCATTTTTTTTTAATAAATCTGTACAGAAGCAAGTTATCATAGTTGTGTACTTAAGAAGTTTAACGCGTGTTTTGACGAGTTAAAAAAGGAAACAGTTATATTACAGCGAGGCCTTAGTAAAAGTTTCAACCGTCCGAGCAGCCACATAAAATTTGTTCATAATTCATAAAGCAAGTTTGTCAGTCATCTAATTCCGTGCGAAGTTTTCTAAAGCCGTCAGCGAGTGTTTTTATATCAGTTTAAGTGAATATCGCAAACATTGTACGCCCAAATCTGAGATCTTATATATTCTATGGATATAGCCCACGGCCACTATATCTGCGCCATGTGAGACATAGCCAACAGTAAAATACCGAACTTGGATTGTTCAGAAAAGACTGCAGTAATTCAAAAGACTTAATTTATTTGTTCCTCGCACGCCTGCGCACGGGGTAATGAGCTTTGAAAGCTTTCTTCAGGGATTTTGCGTGTTTCGGAATAAATATGTCTGTCAATCAATTAAATTGTGTGTTTATTCGAATCCAGTGTGCGACCCGGATAGTTTTTCATGTCAGATTTTTCTTTTCATGTCCAAGAATTGTCACGTGTCATGTTTGTAGTTAATTCTCTACAATTTACGGAGGTCGATCGAGTCTCCCAAATTGTTAATTTAAAGTCTACATTGCCATTGACTCGACAGGTGTTTTGTGAATGGCGTAGTGACCGCACGTCATTGCACCCAGCAATATTTTGGTATCCTATTTTTAGGGAAATTTTTCACCTCTTTTTTCGATCCTAATTATTGGTTATGAATCCTTCATGGGAGTGGGAACCGAGGCCAACTCTGAGTACACCATTTCGTAACGGGACCGAAACGACAAAAACGTCGCGGCGCGGCGTGGCGAAAGAGTCCAACCGGTTAAAATAACAATGGCATCCGCAAGACAGCATTGGGATTTAGTTTAATAGTTCATAGAAAAAAGTAGGTAGATTGGGCGAAACTGCCATGATTTGGGAACGGGAAACAAGACAAAACAAACCTGGAAACTATAGATAAATACACAGCAATTGTAAATGTGAAATTGCGTGTTAAAATGTAGGGACATCTGGTCATTTGTGATAAGAATTTTTTACGGACGATGGGGGAGACATTGAGTATAGTTTGGGAAGCACAACGTGACGACATTTGAGCAATAAATTGGATAAAGCTTGAGGGGATCATTTTTAATAGAAAATAGAACTAAAATTTAAGGAACTGCAGGAGGTCTTAAAGAACAAATGGAGAAGAGAATTTCAGGAAAATCCAAATAAACTTACGAGATACTTAAAAGGAAGTTAGAAACGCTGAAGAAGTTCATAAGGATTTGAGAATAACAAGACGGAGAACTCTAAAGCTTGAAGGAAAAAATAATGTAAAAGAATAAACCTAACGTGCCGAAGAAGAGGGAGCAATAAAGATGAGTGAGAGAAGGGGCCAAAACAAATAATTAATATAAACATGGCATGTCCCGTATATTCCAAAATTTTCTGGAAATTGTAGCAATTATTACAGGATTGTAGCGATTATCCGGCAATTGTTTCATTCCAATCAGTGGCGGTTTGTCCAATAGACACAACGTAACGCAGCACCTATTTTCCGCGTCAAAGTTTACCTACTTTCATGACCACGCGGTACGTGTACACCCGGTATCTAGAAACTTTTACGTTGGGCGCTTCGTTACGAAAAGTGTGGTGACGTATTTCTGTAGGTTTAAGAGCTGAAGATAGAATTTAAAGGTAATTGATTTCATTTCTAGAGTTGTGTTTCAACCGCCCGCCGTTACCGTAAACAAAAGCTGTAATTAATCCGCCGTTTGCAACCGTACCCGTTAAGATATTTCCATTGCTTTTGTTGCGTCCGAAAGCTCTTCTGATTTAGAAGACTAAGGCAAATGAATATTTCAGACACGTTAAGCCATTGTTAGCAGATTTTTGTTTCCTATTGTAATTCAAAACGAGCATTACCACACATTTCTGTTTTATAAAAGGTAAAGTATAATTTAGATGGGATCCTTTGCCTTTTGCATTTTCGCAAGTTACGTGTCGTTCTTTTTGAGCTTTTCCATAAATTTACTTTGGCAACGGTGCCGTTTGATTTTTATTTTACATAAAGTTTGCCGCACTGTAATAATCGCTTTTGTTTTTTCTTGTACAGTAACTTCTACTGCTCCGTTTGATTGCAAAGTAAGCTTTTTGCTAGTTCCTGTTCCATTAATTACAAACGGGGGGATATTGTTTCGCTTTCCTGCATTTGGTTTTCCGTAGACACCGCTAATTAATTTGTATTGTGTTGCTTTCATTCTCGCTAGGGAGTTTGCCGTAACTTTGTTTTAGTTTGTCTGAAGTAATTAACGCACGTGTTCTTATCGCCGTTAGAAGATGCAGGTGTTTTACGATGTGCGCGTTATTTCGGCGTAAGTGGGTACGCGTTCTTTCGAAACTGACCTTATCAAGTCAAATTGTGATTGGTGAATTTTGAAAATCCTGAAAACACAGATACAAGAAAAACAAATTTTCTCATTGCCACTTTTTGAGCTCTGCAGGACACCGTTTAAAGGTTTTCAATACAACGTCTCGTTTCGAACTCAATCATCAACATCATTTTCTATATGACCCGTAAAAGAAGTAGACACTGTATTGAGTAGCATTGGAAACTGTTCTCGCACGAGGGTGCACCATCCTTTTGAAACCAACAGTTAGAAAATTGAAGTGGCGGAAAATGAAAGTTAGAAACCGAAAACCGAAAAAGGTAGCTGCAGTCTGAAAACTCCCACCCTCCACCAGTACATAAAACACTGTGCTAGGTAGCACCTGGCCAAGATGTCTTCGTGGAAAGTTTACAAAATCGTGGATTTAGCTATGACCAAGATAAGACATGTACTGCTCTTCCCAACAAGAAACTCATCAGCAACTCGGTGGTGAAGTCCTTCGGCGACCCACCTCCCACAGACTTGGATCAAACCCACTAGTTTTTTAGTTAAAACCACCAGATAATAATCGTTGTTATTGTTGATATGTCTATTAATCTTTATTAACCTGCTCAACAGCGTAGATTATGTAATTAATACAAGTCATCGATAGAACCAATTCAATTGCCTAGTCATTGTTTTTCTATCAAGGACAAGGTTGAAGTACTATTTTTTAAATGTTTTGATGATTTCTATCTACGTTTATTACTATTTTTATAGTTATAAACAAATAAATTTCTGAGAAACTCACCTGTACCCTCTGGCATTGTATTAAGCTTTGCGTATGCGTAAGTATCCTATATACAACGTGTTCAATTGTGCTCTGTTCCTCGAATATCATCCGAGCTAAATCTAATAGGACCTGGTTCCTCTTCACCTCCAGCTGCGACTTCTCGTAAAGGTGCGCGTTTCTCAGACCGATCCCGCAAAATTGGAGGTAGCTGGAGAATATTTGCTCATCCTGTTGAGTAAACGGTGTATCTCCAATTTTGTTGATCACCTAATAGGAGAGATGGTTAGGTTGGAGCAATCGCACTTGGGAACTACCTGCGCCACGCCGACGACGTCGCCGTTGGTGTCTTTGATCGGCATGCACAGAAGAGAATGGGTTTTGTAACCGGTAAGCACATCGATGTCGTGATTGAATCTGTCATCCTGTACCAAAATGCTGTTATTTCCCTACAATTGCTGTACAAGTGCCTACCTGATACGCATCCGGGATATTGACAGGTTCTCCACTTTCTGCCACGTAGCCTACAATACCGGTACCCCAAGGTATCCGAATCTCCTCCTTCTTCTCCATTTCACTTAAGGTACTTTTGTAACATACATCGAATAATTTTGAGACTAGACACCTTCCGCGGAGAGTTTCACCCGGCGGCAAGGGCGTGCAACCGCCCCCCTTCTCACCCTGTACAAGAAACAACGATCCCCGATCCGCGTGGAGAAGCGTCGAGACGTTCTGTAGTATTTTATGGCATAGGGAACGGATTTCGAGCTCATTGCAAATGTCTTTGACCTGAGAGCGAAGCTTTAGCAGCGACCCGGCGCCGGTGGCAACATACAAACCAATTCGAAAATGAGCTCCTTTTCGTCCAGCTGCCGCAGCTCGTGACGGGACCGTCGCTGCCTCCTCACCGGCGTCGGACTGTGACCGGAAATTTGGATTGGATCGTCGGAGGAACTCGTGAGAAACGTCGGCGTTCCGTCGATGGTACTGATGATGGGTTTGAGAAGGCCACCTCGCTCGAATTCGTGGGCGGATATTTTTCGGACTGGGGTCGTCGCGCCGGAGCCGCCTCGCGACTGATGGTGGGTCGGCGACGACAGCTCCACGCTGGACGACGTCGGCGTCGCGTGCGATACCAACCACGCGTCCACCACTTGACGGGTCGCCTTTCTGGGGGAAACAGTTCAAATAACAACACATATTGCGGTTTCTGTGTAAATAAGGAAAAAACTGCCCGCAATTATTAATTCGGAGCCGTGTTCCGTTCGCATTTCCGTTGTATCTTCCCATTATCAGTGGCACCCACTTCCCGTAGTGACTTTACAAACTGTACACATTTAAATCGCCTATTTATCAGTGAAATTTCGTTAGACCAGCAAAAAATTTGCATATTTAATTACTTTACCATAAATATGCAAAAATATGCAAACCATATAAGAAAATATTAAGAGAATCTTCAAGGTTCTAAGGTTACCATAAGTGCGAATTTCGCCCGTTTCTAGTGAATGACATTGTCAAAAATGTTATTTAGGAACTTTTGACATTCAAGGTTACTTTCCAACTCCAAATTCCACGCCCCCAGCTTCAGATTTAAACGTTAGTAGTTAAGATTGCATTAAGGTTTACTAACATCCAATTCTTGTTACTCCAGTTTCCACATCAACCTTTATAATACACACTAAAACAGTGTGAAATCCTCAAGGTTTTTTTAAATACTTCAAAGTGATTAATATTAAATCTGCACATATTTCATGCGTATCAATGTTATTGGCGTTTTTTAAGGGACGAGGTTTGCAGATTTAATATCAAGCACACCATTTGATGTAATCAGCGCCCTAACACTTCTATTATGCATATGCATATTTTTTGTTGTTCACAAGAGATATGCAAAATCTAACTATTGCTAGAAGCCCATTTTTTTTATCTTGTAAGGGTTCTTAAGGGCTCTTCAAAATCGCGGAACTTTAAAGTTGTTCCGTAATGAGTGGGATGGACATGTTTTATGATCATTGTCGCCTATTAAAGTAGGGTAAATCACAAAAGTGTAAATGAAAAAAGTGGTTTTTGCCGAGAAGTAAACCACTTCACATTTTGTGTACACTAAAATTCCAGAAAATTCTAAAAATTGTATAAAATAATAATTGTGTATGCATATGCGTTCGGAAAAAAATCTGGAAAATTCAACAAGTTCAAAAAAACTTCTAGAAAATGAAAGTAGTAGTGTACAACAAAATTCTAAAGTAATTTTCCTTCCAGGCAGATCACTTAAAATTTTGAATGGACTAAAATTATAAAAAAATTTAAAAAACTCTAAAAATTGTATAAAATAATAATTGTGTGTGCATATGCGTTCGCAAAAAATCTAGAAAATTCAAGAAGTTCTACAAAAATTCTTAAGATTGTATAAAATAATAATTGTGGGTGCATTGGTGCATATGCGTTCGGATTATAGAAAATTCAAGAAAAATTCTTAAAAAATTAAAGAAACGTTCCCAAGAAATTCTAGAAAATTGGATAAAATACCAATAGCAGTGTACAGGGAGGTTTTTTGGAGAATCCGAATCTGTTATCAGGATTCCATAACACAATAGATGTAGAAGCTGCTAGAAACTACTATCTTATTTGTTATGGACGCCATATTGGATTATTATGGAATGAGACGGAGGACAAAAAAGAATTTCATTTTAATGCATCGCCATCATAGCCATGCTGATTCCAGCAAGATCAAGTTTTATTTGATTTTGAAATTCGTGTAAATTTATGCCCAAAAGCCAAACAATGGGCGACACTGCGACATTGTGGTTGCTGCAGAAAGATTGAGCAATTGCAGGTAAAAAAATACACTCCCAAGACCACACTTCAACGCCAGTTAGTCCAGTGCGGCCGATTCGTAAATAGCATACGCGTTATCTTTTTGGAAAAGTCGGCAGCGTTTGAGAAGACAATGCAAAATCTACAAATAACCTAATGTCCAACTTCGCTGAATTAGGGTACGTATTTTTTTGAAAAAAAAAAAGAATAAAAATTGTCCCTGCTACGAATCGAACCCTAGCCGCGCGGGTGCAAACCGAAAGTCCTTGGCACTAGACCATTATGGCACACATTCAATAGTGATTAAAATGGGTTCACACTCCGAAACAGTTGTGGGGAAGGATCAATTTGTTTGCTTTTTCTGTGCATTGACAAACATGGCAACCTCTGATCCTACTAATTAATTCATGGAAAATGCGCTAAGGTTACTCGCCTTAAGGCGAAAACCCTTTTTTGTCCTCTATCTCATTCCGTAAATTCCAATATGGCGTGCGTAAGAAATTAGCCTGCAGCTTCTATATCTAGCGTGTTATGGAAATTCTGATAACAGATTCAGATTCTTCGAAAAAAAAAGTGCCCACAGGTGCTAAAGGGAACGTTTCATTTCCGACCGGTTATCCAGGGAAAATAAAAACGAAGTTTGACATTTTCAGTTTTTCGGTGACCGGTTATTTTCAAAAATTTCAAATGCGATTCTTAGTCACAACTTTGGCTTCATTTAACCTACATTCTATCTCTCGCCGTTACCAAGATCCCAGCAACGAATTAGAACTACCCTGTACACCAAAATTTTATAGTAATTTTCCTTCGGGGTAATCCACTTCATTTGTGTACATTAAAATTCTAAAAGAAATTATGGAAGTTCTAGATAATTCTAAAAATTGTGTGAATAATTCTGTGTAATCTAAAAAAATTCTCGAAAAGTTCTAAAACAATTCTAGAAAATTCTAAAATATCTAAAAAATTCTAGAATAATTCTAAAAAGTTCTACAAAATTTACCAAATGCTTGTAATGTACACCAAAATTCTACAGTAATTTCCGTCAAGGATAAACCACTTTAAAGACACAAAAATTCTAAAAAAATTCCAGAAACTGTATAAAACAATAATTGTGTGCATGTGCGTTCGGAAAAAAATTCCAAAAAATTCAAGAAGTTCTACAAAACGTGTTAGAATATTCTAAAAAAATCATACAAAATGCGAGTAGTAGTGTTCTTCTACAGTGATCTTTCCTCGGGGTAACCCACTACAAATTTGCGTACATTATAATTCTAAAAATTGTGTAAAATAAGAATTGTGTTCGGAAACAAATTCGAGAAGTTCTAAAAAATTAAAAAAAAAACCGCTAACGATTTTAGAAAATTTACAAAATGTTAGCAGTGTGCACCAAAATGCTATAGTGATTTTCCCCTTGGTACTTTCTAAGTTACTCCATTTAGAGTGGGGGTGGAGGTGAGAATGATTGTTTTAAAACAAAAAAATTTTCCGCAATTGGTTCTAGGCAAGATTGCTCCATTAAAGAAGGGCGCGTATTACGTTTGACAATCATTGTCGAAGGGTAAAGTAAGTAAAATTAGTCGATTGTTGCTCACATTTTTCTTTTAATACAAAATGCAAAAATTGAGACTTTCAGGGCAAAGTTGCTCTATTAGAAGTTGGGGGTGGTTTACGTTTTATGATCATTGTTGGGGGTTTAAACTTCACGAATCTATTGCTTGAATGCTATTACTAACCTCAAACCCAAACCTTAGCCATTATTATGAAAGTAAGTCTAACTGCGAAGAAATTGGGCAATACGACACATGAAACTAAAAAGGCATAGGTACACAGGATCAATTTTCGAAGATTGTGTACTTTTCATCCCTTTGCATGCCCCCCTCTCTCTGGACCATCAGTGTTACCAAAGCAACGTTATAGTGTTTTTTTTTTAAATCTACTAAGTGTACCTTAAAAAGTAATCCTGCACAAAATCTGGATGTTCGTCGAGCCACGCTTCCATTCGTCCATATTCGGGATCGTAATTAAATTGGCGGTGCAGTCGGTGTAATCCCGACTCTCCTCCAATCCCTTCAGCGGGCATCCGAGACTCTTCGTTATTGCGCAAATGCAAGCCTGAAACAAAACGCACTTCGTTAACAAAAATTTCATTTCTTCACAATATATTGATGGGTTAAATGCGACGAAAACGCGTTCTTCACAGACAAGGCGATGGCCCTACGAAGGGCATTTTCAGCGAACTAGTCGAATTTCGAAAATTACCATGTACGATGTGTTGCCTACCAGGTGTGAGAAAAACGGTAATCTAATTACGAAGGTGGTGCTCCTTTCTTTTTATCTTTAATTATTGATTTCGCCGGCCGCACTTGACCTTATTTTTCGTTGCTACCCGAACAAGGTCCCACTTGTTTCATCGAGAAGTTCTGCGTCATGCTCTTATTAAGAAATTCCTAACAGTAGTAGTAAGTGATGGAGTGGCCGATAATGAATGACTGACATTCGCGAAAGTTCCTTCACACGCGGGGCCGCATGTGGTCGACCGCGTGGTGTCGGGAAATCGCGCGCGCGACAACGTGACCGCGTCGAAACGCGAAAAAACAATACCGCTTTTTAACAATTTATGCAGATGTGGAAATGTGCTATTAACCCACACTCGCGTGGAATACGCAAAGAATTTAAATTAATGTTTCCTCATAATTAGCAAACGTTTCGAATCCTTGAGCTATTTGCCGGCGTTAGGTAATAAAACCTCGCCTGGCGTTTTTTTTCGGTAATTGAAACGATTTTTTTTTTGGTTGGCCTGTGTTAAGGTTACGGCCTAAACCGACGCGATTTCGTGGACAGGTTCTGCGAACTGAACACCTGTGCTTATAATAATACGCCACCATCCTTCGCCGATTGCAACATACAGGTGATCGGAAAGGTCGCACGGATTAATCAAATCCGACCAAAATAAGACAAATTAATGTTTTCAAGATCAAATTCATCACGTGTAATCAGCAGGTAATCCGACATATTAATATATTGAAGCCATTAAACACGCATTAATTTAGCTATTCGCAAGATACAAGAATCAAATCAGGATCCGAGGTTCAGTATTCAAATTCAAAGATGGAAATTTCCATTTGACTTACTCAATACATAGGACTTCAGGCTGAGGACTAAAAGTTCAATATTCAAATTCAACGACTGAAGAATCATACCGTGAAGGTTCCAGAAGAAAGTTCATGATTCCAAAATCGAGAAAGGAGAAGTCAAAATCCAAGCTTGAAGATACCAAATTTAAGGTAAAGCAGTAACTGAAGACTCAAGGTTGGAGATTTAAGGCTTCTGGCTGGAAACTAACGACTCAAAGGTTTAAGGTTGAAAAAAGCTCCAAATTTCAAAGGTGCATAAGGTTGAAGGTTTACGACAGAAGGTTCGAAGTTTGCAATGCAATGTTTTAAACACAAAACTGAAGTTTCGAGATTCAAGATTAAAAACAACACATTCAAGGTTCAAGATAAAGGTTCAAAGTTCAAGTTTGCCTACTTTCTTTTCCCTATGAAATGAAGTATCTAAGGCATTTTTAAAATTAAACGGAATGATCTACGATCGCCGAGCGAACCGCAGGTGAGTTCGGCGCAAATTCGACCAAGCATGCTGTAACGTTATTCTCTTCGATTGATATTCCTGATTTAAATTCCACTTAAGTAACCTTTGATTTGTACTCTTATTTGAATTCTTACTCTAATGTATAGGTAATTGATATTCTCACGCCATCGTCTTTGTAATCCACTAGCTTAAAGATGTAAGTTGTTCCTGTAGTAGAAATCGGATTACCTTAGTTCTTTATTTTCGCTGTAGTAGTTTTTTTTACTTAGGTTCTTTGTTTCGCCGACGGAGGTCGTGCATAGTAGTTCTAATTCTATCCCTTTCTTTTTCTTTTCTGTTTACGCATTCGCTCCTTCCATTTCAGTGGGTAGAGAAGTTTCTGCCGTCGCATTGATTACATGCCAATTATTTTTCTCTTGCCACGCCTTTACTTTTACCGACTTCGTGTCTTACCTGTATAAAGGGATTATTGTTTTGGTTCTTACCATATATCTTTGTAGTGGTTTCTCTTTCTCTTCTTGATGTCTGTGTCTGTGGTCCATTGAAGCATTTTACAGATTTGTATTTGCTTCTCTCAAAGCTTTAAGTTATGATCTACCTGAATATTACCTACTACGTACGCAGTACGTGAATGACTTCGCAATTTTACCTGTACTCGCCCTCTTATTAGGATTGGTATTGGTATTGGCGCGCGATGGGTATTTCTGCATTACCGGCTTGAGAAATTCTACCAACCTTAAGCTGTGTGATCTCCCGACATGGAATTTGTTTACCTACACTTCGATATAGTTCCTATCCGCAAGTAATAACGAAACCCCTTTGGAGATTGTCGCCTTGTGAATTGCTCCCATACATCTGATTTTACTTACACTACCGGTGCCGCTAAAAGAATATACATTGTATCCTTCAGATTAGTTGTGTCATTTGAGATATTGGCTACCGTTGCTTTATAATTAGTTACAGACGCACATCCGAATCCGATATCTACAATTTTTTAGTTGCGTTTTGTACCTTTTGAGCACACAAGGTTGCGGCCCGAAGTTCAAAGGTAAAAGATAATTCCTTGATATAGCGGTTGATCACCTAATGGTTTTCCATATAATCGAATTGTAATTACTATCTTTGTTTGAGATTCATTTAACGATTATAGGTCCGTTATTTTCTGCGGAAGCCTGTTTTGGTATTAATATTTTCTCTGAGGGCCTGTTGATCCCTTTGTTTACTAAAAATTAATTTAAATTTAATTAATGACATTGCAGATCTACATTTTAGTGTCCTATTCAAATTCGACCAATGATGAACATTTTTTCTATGAAATGAAGAACAGTCCAGTTTTGCCTACTTTTTTGTACCTATGAAATAAAGACCATCGGCCGATTTTTGTTGGGCAGATCAGTATTCTATTGGCCAATTTTGTCACCGCTATCAATAACATTTGTCGAAGGCATTCCCTTTCTTCCGACGCAAATCGCGATAAGGTTCCTATAGCCGATAGCGAACGACTTCGGCCGAATCGATTCGTTCGGCTAATGTATACGTTCAACCAATCACAAGCAAACGAATATGTTTGCATCCTCTAGTTTTCGCTCACCAGGCGACACACCACAGAAAATTCGCGAAGAATTCGTTCGGTATATTTCCGAGTGTGTGCGGCTGCGGTTTTCCACAGTAATCGCAATGGCTATACACCCGCGAAAATATACGAGTGGTTGTTCGGATGTATGTGGGCCGAAATACTAACGTCGAACGAATTTGGACGAATGCGCACGAACCCATTCGGCAAGATTCGTGCGATATATGAATATGGGCCTTTTTTTAAAATTCGAGGTTGACAGTTTGACTTCCGGTACAAAAGATAACCTATATGGTTTTAAGGTTCCATATTTGAACTGAAGAAGATTTAAGATATAAAACTAAAGGTGCAAGGTAAACATTTTCAAGAAACACAATTAACAAGCATAACTTTTACCTGCAAGATTAAAGGCTCTACACGTAAGAATCCAGTACTTACAATGAATCTCAACCAAAACTTCGACACTTAAGGTCAGTGTTAAAGGTTAGAGGAATAATTCAAGGTTCGAAATGAACCGAGCTTCTACATTGAAAGACTCGACACTAAATACACAAAAATTCAGGTTCGGGACTAAAACCTCAAGGTTCAAGGTCCAATGCTTAACTGTCAACACTAAAGGTCCCACTTGTGCTTGAGATTGATCGTGATTGGGCAGGCGCTACCGTAATTTGAACAATATTTTAAGAACACAAACTGTTGAGACCCTTCCATTGGAAACAGTGACCTCGTTCGTGGCTAGGATTACAACGTACAAAAAGGGATATGAAAATACCTAGAATGTTAATTGAAAAACCCTGTATAGAACTTCATTAACCCAATGAAAGAAATATAATAAAGAGCGCAACCCTTCCAAACTCGAAAAGCTCGAATACGTCACTCATTCCCATAATGTCATACCGAGCGTTAAATAATATTGAAATGGAATTTATTGATGACAATCAATTTTTTTATTACTTACGTGATCGTCGAGGAACGTCGGAAATGCAAATGCGTCCACTTAATTGCGGAATATTTTAATGTTTTTAAATCGACCGTGCGTATGGCGCTTCCGTCACAAATTCTATTGAATGCACTCACCAAATCGCCTCGTGCGTTTTTTCATCGAATCGGCCACGGATTGGGACGTCCCGTGTTTACATGTGTGCACGTTTTTGGTGTAGATAATTTGTGAGCAGCTCTCCTTGTAATTTAGCATTATTTATCTAATCAATGTCGATAATTGAAATAAATATTAGTTTATTGTACGGTGTAATCGTGAGTGCTTTATTTATTCAGATCGTTGTGTGCCATTCTTTGAAAAATCGGCAGCGGAGTAATTCGTTTCTGCACATTTCGGAAATATTGTATTTTTATCGTTTATTGACGACGTGACGTCAACGTCCGACGCTTTACGCGTACTTCCTACAAGATCGCCATTACCGTCCCCATAAAACAGAGGGAGCGATTAGTTTCTATTTGCGGTTTTGTAAATATTTCTCTGGTGTAAATTCGTATTATAGACACCTGACCGTTTCAGAGTCGTGTCAAAAGCGACAACATTCTTCTTTATTTTTAGGAGCGGTTCCCAAAATATACCATGATCGTTTTTAGTACGTAAGAAACTCCTACTTTCGGCTGTCGTAAAATGCAACCGATCGCAATGACGGGGCAGAAATGGACGACCTAGAAAAATACACAAGGTACTCTGATTCGATGACGATACGTATCGGTTAGTGAATTGGCAAAAAATATCCCCTCCAAAACGACAGCTTAACATGAAAGTGGGATCAGTTTGGCAACCCTGTAAGTAGATTCCTATCTCGGTTGTAAATACTCCATTTCCTTAAGATCCTCTCATGGAGAAGATAAAATCCAGATTTTAGTAACGTCAGTGGCCTCTATTATCTGTTATCGCGACGGAAACCGATAAAATTTAATTTCTGGTCAGTCGCGCAATTTCCGACAGTACTGAGTCGCAGCACCTCGAATGTAGGATCAAAGTAAAATCTGCAACAAAGAACCAAAAAAAAGAATGGTCTAATACGGCGAATACATATGGGAGTGGATACGCATCACTACGCGTACCTACGAAATGAACCAATCGCAGGGAGCCCGCAAATATACGTATGAAGTACGCCACAGTCGGAGCAATAGATGAGTCTGACGAACTTGTAAATGCGCATTGCACTTTATGGCTACCTACTTATCTTCGAAAATGCTCGAGTTTCATTTCGCAAATACTTCAAATCCATACAATTCTTCCGATCCATATGATTATATGGATTGTACCGGTTCTCACATTTAAAGAATCCATGCAATTCCCTAATTATTCGGCTTCTTTGATTGTCCGGACTTTTACTCACTTTCTTTTGATTTTCAAGTCGCTATTTTTAGATTTTTTCGGATTTTTGGATTCTTCAGTTGTACTTCAAAATCCTTTCAGATTCTTCGAATTAATATTTTGTAATTTCTTTTTCTACTTTCCAGATTCTTCCGATTCCTCAGATCCACTAGATCTTGCAGTCCCTTAAGACCCCTGGACTTATACAGTTTCGTGAAATTTTTCAGATACCTCTTAATTTTTGCCATTCTTCAATGCCATAAAATACTTTGAACGTTTCTTCACATTATTTCGATTTGTCAAATCCCTCACACTTATCAGATTATTCGGATCTTTCCGTTTCTTTAAAATTAAATTCTCAGATCCTTGGCACCCTTCAACTGTAGGCCACGCTTTCTTGGTATCATTGGAGAACATTTGAGTTTCACAAAAATTAACAAAATTGTTTATTTGAATTTTTTGGTTTGAACTCGTTCTGCCAAGAAAACGTCAAAAAAGGTTTAAATTTGATTATTGAAATCCAGTGGCTGAAGTTGTATACATAAATCATAAAAAATTGTATCAAAATCGTTCATATTTAGAAAATAATGGTAGGAAATTATCGTAACGTTAGAAATTTTTGGAATTGGGACCCAAATTATCCACTATAGCAGCAACACAAGTGAGCGGGTAGACATCCTTTTTCTCTCACCGTTACGGCAATTGATAATTCTATATGTACATCTTTGTTTCTTGAGGTGGTAATTATACATCGTAGTCTATGATACTAAATATTACACGAGATATTACAGAAATAAAACATTTGGATAATTTCTGAAATATATAGAAAACCGTGCAACTAAGTAATGTGTAAGGAAATTATGAATGGGTTAAAAATTATGGAAATGAGTAGGATATTTTGGACATGCTTGGCATTGGGAGGTTATGACTAATCCCAAAGCTTCCAATATAGCAGATACGTAAGGGAGCGGGTAGGCGTCATTTTCTCTAACCCTAACGGATGTTTTTGAAAATTTCAGAAAATAATACAAACAGAACAGGAATGTGTATGTGTAAGAAATTTCAAAAGGATGGGAGCAAACTGAAAAGATTAAGGAGAGCGGGTTACGCGCCTTTTTCCTCACTATTACGGAAATTGATATTACTGTGTCTCACGACCTCACGACTTTTCGTGATCGATTCATGACACTTGTTGACCTTTCACATCAAATATAACCTGAAGTTAAAATGACACGTTTACATCACTAGATCACGCACCATGCACCAGAGATGCTGAGACTTACTTTTTTTATGACGGCACTGATGTAGCTTACACATGCTGAGCGAATGGCCCATTAGTCGGGGCCGACGACAGCAGCGAATTTTGGCGGGCACGACGGGGGCTATGGGGGCACGGGAGGCCCGGGGACATAGCCCCACATCCCGCCACCACTGTTTAAGTGTCACTGCTACACTCGATACTTTCACTCTAGTCTTCCTTAGGGCCGTGTCAAACACCTGATTACTTTGAACGGTAATCTTAATCGTCGGTACCGTTTTCGGTCTTGAATTGGCCAGTTTACCACGTTTCGGTACTCTTCGGCGGAAACCTCTCAACAGTGCCGGCCGATGATGACTAATACCATTCCTTCTCGACGTGTCGCTTGAAGGAGCCGTTTTATCGTCTTATATGTATAGAAAAAGAACCGATTCGCCCTTTTCGGGTTTCACCTAATTTTCGCGTTTCCGGCGTCGCTACGGGCGGTAGGCCTGAAAATAACCTCCATTAACTTACACACTTTATGGCATGTAATTTCCTAACAAACTCGAATGCGTTATTTGCAATGTGCATATAAAAGACACATCATTACACTGTTTATTATCGATTGCGACATGTTTGATTAGATGCCAGTTCATTCTAGTTGAGAAATAACAATGCTTTATCACGTGTAGGTCGTGATAAGAATAATGAATTAAAGGAGTAAGTGACTCTCATAAATCATTGCAGCTTTACTACGATTTGTTTTAGTCAACTACATTGCCGCACTAGCGAACTCGACCGTTAGATTAATTATACATTAAGTCCACTGTTGCTAGTGAATGTTTGCCTTGCAAGATGCCCAATAATTACAGAAAATAATGCAAGTAATCCAAAGAGTTGAGTGGAGAAAACTGGAAATATGTTCAGAATGAAACGATCCAATATAGCAGTTACATAAGGAAGCGGGTAGGCATCTTTTTATCTCGCTGTATATGCGCCTTTGTCTCTTCAGGCAGTTCGTAATATTTTTATCACAGATATAAAATTCAGTAAATTCACTACATTTTCATTAATTATTCATGAAAATGTCTTGCCTTTTTCCAGACGAGTTTATGCTCTAGCAATTTATCCAAAAATATAGGAAAAACAAGCACAAAATTTAGTTCCTGTACATCAAGGCATTTTCACTAACTCATTCTTCACACGGAAGGACGAACGTTGGCAACTTTGCAAGGCTCGTACAGACTTAAAACTCCTAGGACCTAGAGGTTCTTAAAGCCCTTTAAAAAGCTTCAAGCTCTTCTTAAGACGTGTTAACGTTCAAAGGTTCTCAAAGGCTCAAGAAGATCTCTGAAAGCTCTTGGGTACCCTTGAAATCCTCTAAAAGCCTTTTATAGTTGCTTCAGGAAGCTTGGCGACTATTAAAGACTCTTACAGACTAATGACTTAGTACTCCTAAGGCGCTTCGTTTAGTTGCAGACTCAAAGTTGTTAAAGACCTCTTGAAGGCGACTCTTAAAAAAAGAAAGGAGAGAATCTCAAACTCGCGTGAAGTTAGCAATAACCAGCCAGCAATACATTTTGTGCATTTCTTGTGAAGTTAGCAATCGGCGCACACATTAAATATGCCAAAGTATGCATATGAAGAATAAATTCTATTTAGGGGTGTTTGGACACCAATTTTACCAAATACTGGCGGATACGGCGAATTTCGTACCGTTTATCAGACAATGTCCGGTCCCGGATGGGACATACGCTCGCTTTCACCACGCGCAATTTTGCCAAATCAGCAGAGCACACGTCCAACCATTCCCCAAAGTTTCATCGCAATCGGATGAACGGTTTAGGTAGGCATAAGGGACATAAATACATACATTCATTTTTACGTATACGGGGTGTTAATTCATGTTTTGCAGATATTTCAGGGGGTGATAGTACTCGTCAAAATATGAAAAATATGCAAATATATGCACGATCTAAAGGGCGTCGTTTTCGTTATACAGGGTGGCAAAGAAAAAGTAACACTCTGTATACTGCGACCAACTATGTTGATACTTTATTGTAGAGATTCTAAAAAATAATTTACGTATCAAATTTGAAACAATTATAACAAAACGTAAGAGAGAAAGCGCAAAATGCGAGAACAAAAATTCAAACTTTGCCACCCTGTATGACGCAAATGACGTTCTTTAGATCATGCATATATTTGCACTGTTTTCTTTTTTTACACTGAGTACTATGATCTCTTGAAATATCTGCATGGCACGAATCGACACCCTGTATAGATTGCCTTTACTACTGAATTTACACTCCAAATGATAATTTTTCGGAAATCTAGGGAATTCAAGAAATGTAAAGAGGCAATCTAGAGAATCTATGGAAGCAAGGCATTGTAGGGAATCTAGAAAATATAAGGAATTTAGGGAGTGCGACTACACTAGGGAATCTAAGGAATCTATAAATTATTTTACGGAGTCTAGCGATTTTCTGGAGTTTAGGGAATCTAAGGAATCTAGATATTCTAGGAAATCTAGGGATTCTAAAGAATGTAGGGAAACTAGGATCTAGGGATTTTAAGGAATTGAGAAAATTTCAGGAATCTTGGGAATCTAGGAAATCCAACGAATCTAGCGAGTCAAGGGATTTTAGGGAATCAAAACAATCTTGGGAATCTAAAGAAAAGGGAATCTAAGAATTCCATGACATTTAGAGAAGCCAGGGAATCAAATGAATCAAGGGATTCTAACAAATCTAGGGAATAGAAAGAAAGTAGGGATTCTAGGTAACTTAGGGAATCGAGCGAATCTCGGGATTTTAGGGATTCTAGGTAACGTATAGAATCTATGAATTTAGGCAATCGAAGGAAGCTAGGGAATCGAAGGAAAAAATGATTCTAGCGAATCTAGAGATTTTAGGGAATCCAGGTAAAATAGGAGTTCTAGACAATATAGGTTAACCTATAGAATCTAGGGAATTTAGGGTGTATGTGGCATTTAAGGAATTTAGGGCATGTAAGGAATCTATTTAATGTAAATAATCTTTCGAATCTAGGCAATTTATTGAATCTAGGGAATTTAAGGAATCTGGGGAATCTAGCGATTCTAGAAAATTTAAAGAATCCAGACAATCTTGCTAAATGGGGAATCTAGGAATTATAGGGAATCCAGGGATCCTAGGGAATCTAAGGAATCAACAATTGTAGTGTTTTGATTTCTTTTGTGCAGGAACAAGCTTCCATTCCCCGTCTGCATGACTATTTCGATTTTAGGAAGGTCATCTGTACACCATCATATGTTTTGGTTTCCATATTTCTATTGAAGCAAGAGTCGGGGTCTTCTTTGATCATAGGTAGAGTTTGGTTGTATCTCGGGTTGTATTTATCTTTGGTTTTTGAATAACTTTAGACTCGATTTTAGGAGTTACTGTCACTTCAACAGAATTATTGTTGTTGGCCGATTGCAAAATTGTGTTGTCCTTATGATAAATATATATCATGATTAGTTAATGGTTAATTGGTGACTAGCAATTAGCTCGTCTTTTTCTGAAATTAGGTGCTACGGAACCTAGAGATTCTAAGGAATTTAGGGAACAGGAGATCTAAGGAATCTATCGAATTTAGGGTTTTAGGGATTCTAGGTAAATCTAGGGAATTTAAGGAATCTCGGGAATCTAGAAAATTTCTATGAATATACGTGTTTGTTTACAATACCAGTCCGTCTGTGTATCCGGAAAGGTCACAGAGAAGCGGTTTTTTTTTCAGTGAAACCGAGGAACGTTGTTTTATTATACATATTTCAATGTTGCAGAGTGGTTCTTTGAGCCGGATTAATTTTTTTCTCTAACAAGAAAATCGATGATCGAGATATGTATCCGTATTAATCATCTTCACGAGCGTTAACGGTTTTTAGAGCACGATAGTCGCCTTCTAATTTTTTTTTGTTTATAACGGCCAGAGATTATTAGCGATCAGTCATAAGCTTTAATGTAATGGTTAAAATGTCTTCATGTTTATAAAAAGGAAATTAATTATTAATGAGTTTATCTCGTAATATGTGACCCATTATAATTGTGGCTTGTTTGTTAATAGAAGTGAGATTAATTCAGTCGCGGCGGTCGAGCTAATCCGCAAGATGGGGGGGCACGTTTTTAGACACCTGATCTAATATGCACATTGCACCGAACGTGGGAAATTGAAGTCGCATTATGCAAAAAGGCCCCCTCCAGGCTTTGCCCTGCCATACTTTTCTCGCATTGCGTAAAGCCATTATATGGCGCCAACTTATTTATCAATACAGCAAGATTAGTTTCTCTACGTAACAAATTTATAGAAAAGTTCGACTAATAATTGGACGTTGGTCGTCCCTGCGTAGTTAACTTGGCCTTAAGTACCTGGTACCGTATAATTACTAGTGAAATCATTAAGAGCACTTTGGAAATATTTTAGTCGCCCAATTTACGAGAAAATTGCTTCACCTCGGGCAGTAGCAGCAGAAGGGGCGAAGGAAAAGCCCTTCTTTCTTTCCAGATATGTCGAGTTATTACCGGATTCGTATAGTGTAACGAAATTGAACGAGATAAAACGTTTTAAAAATGCGACCTTTGACCTTTCCATTGAGTAAAAATCGTACTCGAGACTAACAACACCACGAACGTAAAATTTTCAGTTTTGCACTGCAGATCAAGGCCGGGAGGAACAGCGCCATCTGTTGTTTTTCAATTTGATTATCTCCCAAGTGATTCATTTTCAAGGCTGGGTGAATGTCAAGCACCCCGAGCGACTGTGAGAGTAGGTGTTACGTAAAAGGTAAAATTCACTACTTGCCGGTTTTTTGGAAGTACATAAATTAGCTTTTTTTCCCCCGGTTACACAAGCTAGCTGTTCCTTCCATTTCTGATAAAATCGCAGTGCCATGGAGCGTATTTCAAAAAAATTCAAACTATTTCTCGTTTTTGCCAGTGACATTGTGGTATATTTCCCTATAAGGAAATTAAAAAAGAGGCCATTACCAAAACCCATACAATTGGCGACCTTCACGTCGATCTCTCCAGCATTTCTAATCGTTTTTAACATACCTCAATTAACGTGAGAAGGTTCCCAAAAAAAAACGATACAATGGAATTTACATTATCACCAAGGCCGTATTCTCTCTATTGTTTGCGTGTTCCTTTTTGAAGTATTTCCTACATTTCGGTTCAGAGCTGTCTATTTTTTTCGAAGGTGCTGTTTTTCTGCTTTGAAAGGAACGATGAGGCCGCATTTTCCCATGGTGTGCAAACAGCAACACCACCACGTGGTAAACCACTTACCATATCCTATAAATTTCGAGATAAATTTTCAAAATTATCGGAAATATTTCCATGATTTTCCCAACATCCAAACTTCCTACATATTTGCACAATTTTCCAAACATTCTAAACTGTCACAATAACTTCCAAAATTCCAAAATATCTCTCTTCCTTCTAATATTCATGTACACATCTATTCATATTTCCTAATATTTCTGAAATATTTCCAAAAATTCTAATTACATATTTTCAAAACACTTCCAAAATTTTGTAAACATTTCCAAAATTTCCCAGACGTCCGAAATTAATTCTAAACAATTCTACTCAAAGCTTTGCAATATTCCACATTTTAAAAATCCCTAAAATGTTCATATCGTACCCACTATTTCCTAAATAAATTGTCAATAACTTACGCCATTCCGAAATTTCAAAATATCTCACTTTTTTCTCATATTTTGCGAATGTTTTCACCATAATTCGTGCATATCCTCATTTCCAAAATTTTCGTATTATTTTAGTTATTTCCAAAAAATCCTTCAGCAATGTCTTACAAATGTCCAAACCTCCTAACAGTCTCCAAATATTGTATTTATCTCCGAAATTTCCTCATATACCTTTTCGAAACAACTCAACAACTTGGAATTTGTAATTTCCTTAATTCAAAATGAACAAATATTTGCAACATTTTTCCAAACTTCTCTAAATAAATTTTCAAAATTTGCTACGCATTTCCGAAACCTTTCCAAAATAACACACTCATTTCAAAAACATCTCTACAATTCCTAGATGTGCAAATCATTGATCATGTTAAAAATAAAATAAATTACAAATACCTACATATTCAAAATCACCATTTTCACAGTTTCGTAATCATTTTCCAAAAATTCGTGATTTCCAAAACGTTGACATTTTCAAAATACATAACATTTTCGAAATCCCTGTTTCTATTATATCTCTTCAAAATTTTTTAATATGTCTAACAAATTTTCGAAGCATTTTTTAAATATTTCCAAAAGTCCCAGAAACTTCAAAAATATTTTCACTTCCAAGATTTTTGAAACATTTCAAAAATGCCCTCACAATTTCCAAAATTTTCAACATATTTGTGATTTTCAGAAAAGAATATTGTCATGGGGGTTTTCATGAAATGACAATGGAATGTATATAATACACGGGGAGAGGGGGAATATTCCATGCTCTCCAGACCCCACGGTAATACTTTCCCCCTTCTGCAAAATAGTATTCCACTGAACATAACACCGGAGAGTCGGGGCCCCAGCAAAAACTAATTACTTAACGTGACAAGGATTTCAAACCATCCAACAAAGAAAGACGCAACGACCCTTTCCCTCTAACCCTCATTACTGTCATGGGAGTTTTCTTGACAATGACAATGGACCCACGGTACCTAATATACTTGGGGGTATTTCATATCCCCCCTCCCATGACCCCTCGTAGTATTCCACAGCACGTAGGACCGGGGTGTCTCGGAGATATGCAATACCCTCAGCAGCCTTAAATACTGAGTGAGGATTTTAAAACCTCCCAAGAAAAAAAGACTCGACCCTTTTAATCTAACCTTTACTACTGTCATGGGTTTTTTTCTGGAAAGGACAATCAAACCACTGTATACACTGTGTCCAAGATAATTTCGGGATTTCGGAAACCATAAAGGATCGTCAAATTAGGAAAAAATTACGCAATTAAAGAGTAGTTATCATGCTGTAAACAAAATCAGAAAATTCCGATTACTTCCGAAGATATGCCAGAAAAACCCGAGGGAAAAAAATAAAAACGAAAACGGGTTTTTTCGGTTTTTCTGGCATATCTTCGGAAGTAATCGGAATTTTCTGATTTTTGTTTACAGCATGCCTTTAATTGTGCATTTTTTCTCGAATTTGACCATCGTCGTATCTTCTATAGTTTCGGATATCTCCATCCTTATAGCGAACACAGTGTATATGTATTTTCAAAAACTCCTAGACGAGTTCGAAATTTCGAATATTTCATTCTTGGAATTGTATGGGAGAGGATTCTTACCCATTGTTGTAAAAATTATGTGCAGTATTGCCGTTATTCCGGTTTCTTTTTATTCTAAATTGAACAAATTCTTTATTGCTGCGATTGGTTTTCATTTGGATTGAGTATCCAGTGTTTTAAGTTTCAGAAAAAAAATTAAATAAGGGGGGGGGGCCTTCATAAGTTTTTAATTAGAGTGCTATGATGGAATGAACATTATGTCCTTGTCCCCCAGCTTTACACTCCAAAAAGCTTAAGAACTTCCAGCGCTGGGGGTGAGAGGGGAATTTTTGAAATAAAATCAAGTGGTTGTTAATATATTGGTTTAAAATTGTATTGTCCGAGCAATTCGAATGATGACGTCAGATACTGTAAGTGAAGTTGTGAAGCTCTCGAGAAAAGTCGTTGCACATTTAACAATGAAGACTTTAAAAACAAACGAATTACATTACACCCCAATGCAAGGAACTATTGATAAACTTGATTACGTGACATTTGCAACGGGAAAATTCACTTTTGACATTTTCCGTGAACAGTTAAATTGGAATTTGGCTCTCTGGAGGATGTTGAAAAGTTGATTTAGTGTTTCTTAGTCTTGATTAATCTGGGATTCAATATGTGAAGATAGTGTATTTCAATCGCTTCATATAGGCATATCTCACCTAAAATTCTCACAAGTCATTTAAAATTAATAGCGACGCCCCCATTCCGTCTTTTATTCAACATTGAAGCTTGAATTTCAAAATACCTCCGTATCTGGCTTCGGCTTCCCAAAGTGCAAATACTTCCCCTAGCTTATCCGATTTTGTTATTATCGACGCTCGTCATCCCTCAAGTGTCGCGAAACTATGTCAAATACGTGTCGTTACAGTCTTGAGGGTTTATCAAGGGTTTTCTACTCCCTTCATTATGCGTTCCGCCTGGTTTAAGAGGCTACGTTCGACTTATGTTTCGCATAACCGAGGGCAATTGAGATTAAAATTCGTATCCACCCTGGCCTCTTTAGGGGAAGGTTTACCTTGCGAAAACTTAAATGAGGTAATTTACGTTCTAATTTCATAGAAAGGCTTGTTTGCTATTCTGAATTTGTTTCCTTAAAATGCAAAATGAGACCAAATGAAAGCCCCCTCCTCCATATTACATTGGTTTACTAATCAACACATTAGTAGAACAGATTTTGTCCCAGGTGACCTAGTTTGTGGTGCAAGGTCGTTAATTAGATAGGTATGTGCAATTTCTTCTTACTACCATTGCAAATAAAAATTAGTTAAGTATAGGTGAAACCTTTACTTCCATATGATATAAGTGAACGAGAGAGGTGCTATAGTGCAAACCTACGCTACTCTTAGCAAATGACAAATTATGCATTTCAAATTTTACAAAAGAAAAAAAAGCAAAGCAAAATAAAACAAAAAGTTCTGTACTTACTTACACATAACGTTTCCCCCCGTCCTTCTAGAAAATCCTAGAAAAAGCTTACACACGAGAAAGAAATGCACAAATAATATCAGTATAATCGCGTAAACTTTATGGGATAATGCTGATATACGTGTTAACGCGTCTGTGGACGACTGAAGACTAACAGGAAATCGAAAGTATTTCTTTGGCACTGTAATTACTAATTATAACAAATGTCATTTTTAAGAGTAGGTACGTAGGTTTGCAATATAGTATCTCTCTTTTTATTCGGATTATTTAACCTATAGCATATAAGTGAATCGCTCTAGCTCTTGCAATAACAATTAACCTGCAATCGATGTTTTTTTAATTGTCATGCACAACCTCGTGACAACGAATGCCAATAAATATGTAAAAATATGCCAAATCTTATTTTTGGACACTAATTACATCAAATATTGCCAAATAACGCCAATATCTTCGCTGTTGTGGAAATGATTGATGCGCTCGGAATGATGATGACAGTTTTAGCGCCTTTGGCAGCAGCTAATCTCGTTACAATCAAAAATACATATTTTTACATATTTTCACGCCCGAAATGTACTGTTTCAACTAAATTGATCAAAGTAAGTTTAGTTATTTTAACTGTACTTATTATGTACTACACGTTAGAAAGTTATGTTCCCGATTTCACATTATCGATTAATTACGCATTGTCCCACTCGCCAAAAAAAGAATCGTTTGCTATCGGACATAAAAGTTTTACGCTATTATTGCTTCATACTTCCACAAATGGAACAAACCGATGTGGATAGTTTAATGGATTACGACCGATAATATCTTCTACAGTGCGTGTTTGTCGCGTTGAATAATTAAATTCGGCAAGAGATATTTTAAATATACTTACTGTCTTGTTTAATTGATTAATGCGGACTTATTTTTAATACAACCTGTCACCCGTAATAATTGGAAAGGTCGATATAGATTAATCGCAACCGAAATGGGACATCGGGAATAATGTGGGCCCATCTATATAGCCTTGAGGTACGCCGTGACCCGCCGATTTCCACACTTTGCTCATTCAGCACGTATTGTAGTTTATTCTCATTACAGATTCTTCACCTTCTGCACGTGAGACAAGTCTATACACTTTTCTCGTGCATGAACTGAATTGCGCTGTTTAAAGGCAAATCACCTGTCCCGTTTTGCATTGCTTTACTTGCGAAACCTCCGACACGTAGAATAATATACACACAAGCGCTATCTTATCACGCATTGCCATATGTACACACACCTACCGACGGCCGCTTAATTAAAGAGGAACTATAAAAATTACCTCCGCGTTCTGCTGACGACAAGATTCAAAAATATACGCCGCATATTTGTTCTGGTAACAATAAAATTGTGAAAACGGCATACCACAAGGTTACATATTAGGACCAATTTTACTAACTCCGTATATTTCGCACTTATTCTCTTTAAAAAAACGGCACGAAGAAGTGAAGGTAATGACCTCGCAGTCTTGTCACAAATTCGTCCGAAATCCTTACTGTACCTTCTTCATAATTGTATCTCAGTGCACCAAAACTCGGTGCTATTTTCGGAAACTACAGAGTGTCTCATTTTTGACACTTTTCTAGGGTATCTCCTTAATTGTTAATTTTATCAAACGAAGAATCGCATACGATTTTCAGTAAGGGAATTTTTTGCCACTCGGCTGGTATTGGGAAACCAGACTTTTGATCCGGCTCATATTCAATAGCAGTGATCCTTGGAAATCGACTGGCGAAGGTTTGACATCGCTGTCTCTTCTCGTTCTCGAGTTAGACGGTACACAGGCAGACGGACAAAACTATCACATAAGGGGAATGATTTTTCTTTCGAAAAATTCCCCTAAAAAGTAATATAGGCGTCATATGCTCGTTTTGCGTCAAACTTCAAATGGTAAGTAAAATATATTGGATCGATTAAGAAATACGGGGTAATATAAAAAAATTGCCAATTTCAGAAATGCGGTATATTTTCTTAGAAGGGATACCAAAAAGGTTTTTTTATAATGAGTGTTGAATAATCTGCACATACCAGGGATAATTAAACAAAGATTCAAATGATTCGAAAAAATTTAAAAAAGATTTAACAATATTAAAAAAGATATTAAAAAATTTTAAAGCTTCAAATAATAAACAAAAATTCAAAAAGATTGTTGAACTTTTCTAATATTTTTTTAAATCTTTTTGAATCAATATTGAATTTTTTAGTTAAAATCAGTTAAATCAGTCAAATTTAAAAATAAACAAAAATTTAACAAATTTTGTTGAATTTTTAAATCTGTCTAATCTTTTTTAATCTTTTTTGAATCAATATTTAATTTTTTGGTTCAAATCAGTTAAATAAGTCAGATAATTAAAAAAATAGACAAACATTTCAAAAAGATTGTTGAATTCTTTAATTTTTCAAACATCTTTTTTTAATCTTTTTCAAACAATATTGATTTTTTTAGCTCGAATCAGTTACCTAAATAAGTCAAATTGTTAAAAAAAGACAATTTTCAAAAAGATTATTACATTTTTCTATCTTTTTTTTATCTTTTTAAATCAATATTGACTTTTTTAGTCCACATCGAGGTCCACGTCAATCTAATCAGTCAAATAATTAAAAAAATAACATTTAAAAAAGATTGTTGAATTTTTTTTTAATTCTTTGAATGAATACCTATTGAATTTTTTAGTTCAAATCAGTATCAGTTAAATAATTGAAAAATAGACAAAAATTTCAAAAAAACTTGAATTCTTTAATTTTTCAAATATCTATTGTTAATCTTTTGGAATCATTAAATTTTTTAGTTCAAATCAGTTACCTACCTAAATCACTCAAAGAGTTAAAAAAACAAGTTTCAAAAAGATTATTATTAATTAATTATTAAAATGTTTTATCTTTTATTGCGTGTTTTTTTAAATACTTATATATCGCTTATATACTTATGAAAATCTTCCTCCTACCCGTCAAGGTCAAGATGTTTTGCCGTTTTCTCCAAAAAATTGATGAGGTTTTTGCACTACCAACGTACCCAGAAAAAGATACCTAGATAGATTTGTCTTGCATTAATTTAATGGAGCGAGTATCCCAGACATCGGGGCGCCAGCAGCCATCCAGGCGCAATAAAAGATTAAAAACCGGCGATAAGAAACAAAAGCGAATGAGCGGATATTCGGGAATTTCCAAGAATGTCGGAATTTTTGTTTTTCAAATGCAATGTCTCTTTTTTTAAATATATGGTTGATATACAAAAAATCAAGAAATTTGTGATTCAATATTTAGAACATGAAATCAAGCATTCCGTGTGCTGTCAGGATGGGCGGTACTGTTGTGTTACAGCAAATTGATTCCTCTTTTCAAAGAAAAAAAATGCGTGGTATTTAAAACACAGTTTTTTCGCATCTCGCAAAATAAAAAAAGATATTGAACAAATTGCATAAAGCAAATCGACCTGTTTAATGGTAGTTCCAACATCGATGCCGAAGTGATTATTAGTAAGATTCCCCCTCTTATGTGATAAATTAAATAATTAATTGTAAATAAATAAATCACGTAATTCAATATATGTTCTTATTTACGTTACAATACATTCGTTTCCTTGCGTAAGTACCTCTTAATTGATTTTATATTTGAAGAGAACCCATAGTTCAATTTCAAGTGTAGTTTAGTATGATCGCAACATATCCAGATGGATAGTCAATGATGGAAATTCCCAACAAGATGTTGGCAGATTTGTAAAGTCAGATATTCCGTGGATTTCCGGGGATATCCATGGAAATCCAAGGATATTCTGTGGATTAACGAGAATTTTCAAAGATCAGGTGGATATGGATCTATCCCTGCAAAATTTTATCTGCGATTTCCACCTCCTTCCTTCTCATTATGTCAAAAAATTGACCAGGTTTAAAAATTATATGTATAAAAAAATAAGGCTAAAGGGTAATTTTATTAGCGATATTTAAGGAATGATTTGTGTAGATTTACCTAATATAATATCAATCGCAATATTTGGTAGTGTCCGAACACCTTTAATAGGATTTGCATATTTAACGTTATTAACAAAAAATGTGCACAATCAATTGCTGATTAACTCGCTGATTGATTATTGCTTACTTCACAAGGGTAAGAAATCTCCCTCCTCCGACACTTTCTTGAGATATGAGGAATTATAACCGATCATGATGAGGGTCGGCAGAAATTAATTCCTTTCGTTGAGACCTTTCATTAGAGTACCATGAAGGATAAAACCAGCTCCCCTTAGCTCCCTCCCCACCAATTCCTTTCAACTTTTCATTTTGATCGGAAAATTTTTTTGGAAAAAATTCCAGACAATTAAAAAAAAAGTACTACAAAAATTCCAAAAAATTCGTAAAATCTAAAAAATATTAAAAATTTTATAAAATAGTCTACACCAAAATTCTACAATGATTTTCCCCTCGGGGCTCTCCGTAAAGACACCAAAATTTGAAAGCCGTCTGACATTCCTTCAAGGTATAGGTTACCAATTATTGCATGAACTTCCAGAACTCTAGGACAATTCCTCTACAAGTAGTAGGACGGACAGACAGACAAAACGCAAACAAACATTCTTCAAAAATACGCTAAAAATACATGGTTTCCAAAAAAAATTCAATTCAATTTTTAATTTTAGTTTTTCAAACCCCTGTATTTATTTATAATCAGCACAGTCCACTAAAGCGAAACCTCTTCTCGAGCCTCTTCTAAAAGAAAACCCGCCCTAATTAAATAACAGTTCTCATACAGGAATAATTGACAAGTATGATTTGGGCGGCATTTTTGGCATAAGAATTTTATATGATACATGAATTAGAATTTTACTTGGAATCTAAAAATGTAATAATATATAGGGTGTTGCATTTAAAGTATGTCAACTTTCGATATAAGGTTCGATATAAAGGTGACACAAACTTGAAAATATTTTAGATAAATTCGAGGATGAATTCCTTTCCTCTTACCATTGTCTAAATACTCTATTGACATTACTATATTGTCAAATGTTCATAATATCCTTTTCGAGATATAGATAATCGGTATTCGTCGTGGCCCGTGGGACATTCATACAAACCTTAAAACAAGATCGTGTGTGATTTTCAGTAGGGTTTTTTTGCCACTCCAAGTCGCATTCAGAAACCAGACTTTTAATCCGGCTCATATTCAATAGCACTGATCCTTGAACCGAATCGTGCACATTTTGAAATTTTGGAGTTGCACTACAGAACCTGTATTTTGGGTCTGTTCGTGTCCAGAATTTATAGTTCTAGTCGAGATTCTACTACCCCAAAGATTGCATTAGTCTTGTATACTGCAAACCCAGCTGCTAACTTCGCAATAAATATCAAAATTCATTGAAAACTGTAGGTCTTAGTTTTAATTATTGTAACTCTGTCTCTGTCTATTACATTTTCCTTTTTTCTTAGATCTGAAAAAATGTACTATTGAAGCAACTTTATCCATCGGGTGATTTTGAGTTGATGTGTTGTTGAAAGTGGAATGATAAGGAAATACAAATGTACAAACAAAAACAAGAAAAAGACAGACAGACACAGACAAATTTGCCCGAGTTGCAAAGTACACGATTTCAATATTGCAGCGTTGCACATATCGCGAGCAATAAATCATAAGCGATAAAACTGGGTATTACTACGTTTACGATACGCGGGTAATTTCATTATTGACGTCATTTCAGATCGAATTTTTCGATTGTACGAGCGTGGAAAATCTGATTGATCAACGCAATCGATTCATGATTTTACGAATTTTTCCAATTTTCACAATGCGAACGCGCGATTCGAGGAATCGTGAATCACACGATTCGTCTTCTTCGGAGTATATAAACGGCAAAAAAATCTTGGAAGCCTAGGCTCGGTTTTGCGGCGATTGACTCACCGCAAATTTAACTGTAAAAGATTAATCCATTTCAGTCGGAGCGAGAATTTCAATTGCGACATTACCTGAAATCGCATTAGGTAATATGTGCAATTTAACACGCACACGTAAACACGTGATTTTTTTGTGCGCTTGTTTACTTAGGCGATTTCAACAACGCGGTGACAATGAACTAAGAAGAACAACAATAACAACGAAATCGCTTTATAATTAATAAGCGAAGTTTAGATATATTTTGAATGCACCAGAGGTCGTACACCGTGCTTTTAAAGAGTTAAGGAATGTTGGAAGCAATAACCTACAACCTTGAAGCAAAACCTTATGATGCAAGATGGTAGACAACAATTCGAGGCATTATAATATCGAAAACTGGCACAACTACGTCTTGGCAAAAGATATCAGGGATTTGAGTGGAGGTTTATTTTCGTAATTTGAATGAAGGAGAGAGCGCGCCCTCCGCCTAGGCAAACAATGGGCCGCATTCGAGTTTGTTCTTTTATCAAAAACACAAAAATTGCCTCACCATCGGCGCCGAGCCCGAACGTAATCCACAACGAAAAAATAACACAAAAAACCAAACGAAAAAACACTGACGTCCTCAGAGTAATCACATAATTCGCCCGAAATGTTTACGCAACTTAATATCGAACGTTGCTACTTAAAAGCTTCGGTGCCGCGATAACGCGAGATAAGTAAATAAAAGAGACACGGAGGAGTTGTTCAACTCGCGCGCTTCCACCAGCAACTGACTGTAGACGGTGACGATGCCGCCGTATGTAAAGGCGACAGCGCGCACACACTTTCAAACCTTGAGTTTTCATGTGAACTTGACGCAAGCTTAAATCATCAAGTTTTTACATAAACTGACTCGATTGTATATTCTCGCTTCCAGCTGATTATTTCGATAAAAAGAACCGCCCCCACACCCCCTGGAAGTGGCCGCGACGCGAGAAATTATCGAATGAGGCGATAAGGGAAAAACAACGAAACTCATTCCGACGGGGCCTTATTGCATCGTTTGTCTTATTTAGTCCACTTTAGCGGACTAGAAAATTGCACGGGCGAGCGAGCGAAGGGACCGTAGGAAGAAATTGAGTTATAATTTAGCCAAATTTGATCAGGGGAGTTCAGCCATTAATGTAACCCAGTCCATCGTTTGGTAATTGGAGAAATTCTAATTGCAATTTACACCCACCAACAGAGGTTCGGAAAGTTAGCACAAAGCCGAAATATATACATGGTGTTCAAAGATGAACAACTTATTATACAAATAGGTTTCTGAAAAGTTGTATATATAGCGTGTTAATTGAGCTCTTTTGTCCGACCCGAGGGGCGAAGTCCTCCTAGGCACGTCCTGGCGCCGCGACAGGTACTGGCAGCAATAAATAAGGTGTCGTGGACCAGTTCCTAGGCATTCTACATGGACCGCCCCAAAACATGAAGAATCTCGGCTCGCGATCGGAAAGAGGACTTTTCATGCGGCTCATATTCAATAGCACTGATCCTTCAACTCGTAGAAATCGATTGGCAAAGGTTCGATATCGCTGTCTCTTTTCGTTCTCAAGTTAAGACAAGGAACAGACGGACGGACAAAACCCTCACCTAAGGGTTTTTTTTTCTTCCGAAAAATTCCGCTAAAAACCAAAACCATCTATCATTTGGAATTCTTGGTAATTATTAAAGCGGCAGTAAATAATAAGATTTAAATCGATTACTAACACGAGAATTATAGTCATACACTTAATTTAGGTACAGGGTAAGTAAAAAGTCTCAGATCTCCGTTACTTATAAAGGGATTGCTGTGCTTATATAACAAATATTTATGCATTCAATAATTATTGTAAGGTCTCCTTTTTTCGACTTTCGGTTTTAAAAGGTTTTCGGCAATATGTTAGTGCTATCGTATTATTCCTGCATTACTTAGTCTGAAAGCCATTGTCAGCTGAAGTTGATAATTTCCTTAAATGCCTTAAAATAAGCAAATAGAGTATCATAGAGTGCGTATGAATGTCAGTTTTTTCCGATCTATCTAGTTAATAAATTACTTCGCAAACAGGTTATGGTCCGCATGGTCCATTTCAAGTAAATTGGATCTCTGAACAGATATTGCAGTAAATTTTTGCAACATTCGTTGTTGCATCTCAGAATGTCTTCGTAGTCAATCCAAAATTTTGAAACTGAACAATTAAAAAGTCGATAGAACTTTGCCGATTGGAACCCGCGGTTTTCGCGACCCAGTACCATTTATCTGTCAAACTTTTAATACCACAAGCAGAATCAATCTATCTACGTTTGTTTCTGAGATACAGGGCGAAAACGGAAACTGACTTTTTGTTAACCCTATATTTCTACGTAGGATCCAGTGGCGTCTAGTAAAAAATATTTTGGACCGCGCTTTCTGAGATTTGACCCAAAATTGCTATTTTTTAAATGCAACACCGTGTATATAACGGCAATTTTTTGCATTCTCTTTCTGATTATATTGATGTATCACAGTAAATAAGGCGCCGTGGATTTTCTTCAATTCCTAGGCATTCTGCATAGACCATGGATTGTATCCACTTACTTATGTAAGCTATATTTTTAGTGCACTTTCACATTCAGAAAATAAAAAGTGCACTTTTACATTCCTTATATCTGTCTGTCTGTCTGAATCACAAAGGCTCCGGAACTACACCACTTACAGACTTGGTATTGGTGTCATTCGATCAGACATTAAAAATTATTTCATGTTTGTATTCTCGTTAAGGCATAAAATGTCCATAAGAGCTATTAAAATCGAAAAAACAAATTTAAAAGTGCACTTAGCCTCTTGCTCACAAGCGGCTTAACGATTTTTTTTTGTATTGTAGCGAATATTCCAGAAATCCCGATAGATATCGAGGCGTCATGAAAGATAAGTCATTGACGATAAAGAACGAGGGCATGTGTGACGTAATCTTCACGAGAAATATGACGTGTTTGTTCGAGAACATTCTAGAATAGTCGGTTGCATTCGGGATCTTTCGAAAAAGAGGCGTTGCTTGCTATATACTTAAGCAAATCGAATTGCGTGTCAGACAGTTCCAACTTCGATGCGCTTGTGCTATGTTATAAATTAGTGATAAATAATAATTACTGTTATAAATTAATCCATTTGAAGACTGTTATAAATTTGTTGTTAGTTAATTGTAAATAAATAAAACCACGTAAATGAATGAAGTTGATTTTGGCTGCCTTGTTATCACAGATACAATAAACAAAACAAAATCTCATCAATCCATTGTCTACTAGATAAAAACAGTAAAACATCAGGTTTATTGATCTTCATGGCTACAATTTTAAAAAATAAATGTCATCAGGAACGTTGATAGGTCAAATTCTTGAAACAGTGGTGCAAATTTTGTTTACTACGCCACTGGACTCTACGTAAATATATGGAACATAGGCAGTTTTACCTTTTTTCTATCTTACGTAATATATGATAACGTCCCAAGTCAAACTTTTCGTTTACACTCTGTATCTCAGAAACAAACGTAGCCAGCTTGATTCTGTTCGTGGTATTAAAAGTTTCACAAAAAAGTGGTACAGGGGTGGCGAAAAGCGCAACTTGCTATCTTTAAAAACAGCCGAGATACACTGCAGTGTCAACCAAAATAGGGCACACGGTACAGGCATATTTTCAGTACATAGTAAATGAAGCACCTGTCGAGGTAGGGAGCGATTACAATAAAATATACAGGGCGTTGCATTTAAAAACAAAGAGTTGAGGTCATTTCCGGCTAAACAGAAAAAGGAAGACATTATTTATGCTCACGATGTGTGCCTTTTTTGGTTTTAGAAATATTTCGAAAATTCAAATGTGGACGACCCCAATAACGAGGGGGGGGGGGGTAAACACGCGTTCTACCCTTCATGGTATTCTAATGAAAGGTCTGTCAACGGTTCGTTGTCGTTGGCGGCCGGGGAATCGGTTTTATCTTTCATGGTACTCTAATTAAAGGTCTCAACGAAAGGAACTGTTTTCTACAAACTACCGCCCTTCTCTTTAACCTCATATCCAAATTGGGGGGATAAGGGGATACTGAATTTATTCATCAAGGTACTCTAATGAAAGGTCTCAACAGAAGAAATTGACTTCTTCCAACCACCCACGACGTATTATCGAGATCGGTTATAATTCCTTACCCTTATGTAATGGGGGAAAGAGGGGGGGGGGGGGGTATTATCCTTCATGATACTCAAATGAAAAGTCTCAACAGCAATAATTATTTCTAGTGGCCTCATCTGCAACTTCTTTTCGAGATAAGTTAAAACTCATATCTCGAGAACAGAGTGTCGGACAAGAGTAAGAAAAGTCAAAAAGTGCAGTTTGGACGAGACACATCTATTCACGATGTCAGAACTTTAACTGCGAATATCTCTAAAATGAAATGTCGGAGGAGGGTATTCACAAAGGGCTAGTGGAATACCTGACCAAAGCAAAACTATTGGAGAAGTCAAAATGAATATCTCATGAACGGCGTGTCGGAGGGTAACAAGTCTCTGGTCGAAGGGGGTACTCACAGAGAGAACGTCTGGACAAAACATGCCTAACGGCAGAGTTAAACTGTAAGTGCGAATATATCGAGAACGGAGTGTCGGAAGGGGATACTCACATATCTCGAGAACAAATTGTCGGAGGGCACTGGCAAAGAGAAAGTAGAACGTCTGAAAAAGACAAGATCTATAGATAAAGTCAACACGAATATCTCGAGAACGGAGTGTCGGAAGAAGATACTCACAGAAGGAAAATGAACATCTGGACGACGAAATATATGTACCTATTGGTGGTGGCAAAACGTATATCTCGCTATTAAAGATGGAACAGAAGCTCTCACGCACAAACGGTTTGAGATATAGATAATGAATTCCATTTGAAATTATGTTATATATTTTGAGATTAAAGAGAACTTGTTTATATACAGGATGTTTGAGCGCGACCGTCATCTTGAATTTTTTTAATAGCAACATAGGTCATGTGATACATTATTAGAAAGCCTATTTTCCCTGTATATGAAAAAATTCGTTTGAACCTCAAAATAAGTGAAATGGAAGCGGTTTCATGGCTACATCTCAAATGGTTTGAGCGTGAGACCCTGTATACCTCTATTACAAAGAGACAAGGTTATATCCTCGCTTGCGGGGCGTCTGAACTCAAACCACGAAAATAAACCCTGAACACAACCATATCTATTTTTACAATGAGACAGGTGATGTCCTGGCCAAAATTGCAGGCGCCTGTGCGCTACCCTTATTCTTCGTACCGTGAGCCGCTGGTGTGAATGTCGGTCTCCGTTACATAACAGTCTGATGAACTACATTCATTTGCCTGAAAGATGATGGTACGATATTTTAAATATAGGTGTAAGGTCACGACTGTGAGGGAGAAGAGAAAATTTGAAAAGAAGTAAGTGAATACATTTCCTGGAAGGTTTTCAATAGCTCATTACCCTAGTCATTACCATATAATCAATGAAGTCCCTAGAGCTATTCTCGTATGATTAAGAGAGGGCAACCCTGATATGGGTTTGATTGTTGTTGTTGACGTGAGAGCTGGAAATTCAGGGAACTTGAGAAAAAATTGAGAAAAGAACTTCAAATGAACCCATGGCACCTAGGCAATTGAGAGGAAAATAAAGAACATTGCAACAGAACTTATGACAGATTCGACCACAACTTTAGAAACACATTCGAGACCTTACGAGGAACTTGGGAGGGATCCTTTGGGATAATAATAGACCGCTTACAGCCTCAGTGACCACGAACCAAGAAATCATTTTTCTATTACCTGGCGACAGTAACTTTATTAGTTATTACAATTGTTGTCAACCGAAAAACCCAACTACCTCACTACGACGCGAGGTGCTAATCGGAAAATTAAACCATCTAATTTGCAAACTTCGAGGAAGTAATCTGAGATAACAACTTAGTCATTGTAATTCCCTTGGTGGTACCTTACCAGCGCTAATTTGTCTACGTCTCTAAGCATCTCCATCCTTCCCAATTCCTGCCCCATTTCCCATAAGCTCTTTGTTGATTCACATTCGCGTTTGTTTATAATTTCAGATCCGTCCAACGCGCCAAATTTAACCTTCATCTATCGTTTTTTTTTCTCTGCCGCTCGAAACAATTCCGATTATCCTCATTTTTACATTACATCATCCGGAATGGTCTAGGCATGCGGACAATTAAAATTAATACCGAATAGAGAGGTGGCTGCTATGCTTCCTGAATACTGAAAATTCGTAGCGCCATTCATTAAAATACACAACCTATGATGGTATTTTCTAACAGTAATCACGCATTGGCGCCAGGTAACCTAAAGTCATGAAGCCTCAAGTTCTTTGACCTTAATTTTCATCAATTTGAAAGAGTTGTCCGAGTCGCGATCAAATGACCACCTATATCAATGTAATAGAGAGAAATAAATAAATCAACAATGAAAAAAAAGGATATGTACACAACACACATGCGGTTCCAGTATCTTTTGCCCAAGGCAAGGTCAGTTCCGTGGCGCCAATACAACCGAGTAATCCATAAACCGGTGTTACACAGTACAAACTTTTTAGTACCGATGAACCAACGGTGAATTTGTAAAAAAAATTTGTACAGACCGACGGGCGAACCGTGTTTTTTAGACTCAACCGTGCGTGTGGCGAATGTTTATCGCTGCTGAGTAATTAATTTACGATGATTCATTCGCGATGCGATTATTTGGTATCTTTTGAGATTTGTTGACCCCAAAGTAATGTTATTCGGTTCAGGGTACGGCGACGATTAAGCCCCTCATTTACGCAATTAGGACGCCTCCTTCCCCCATGAACTTATGGGTGAAAGGGGAATTATCCCTCAGCCCTCTAATTGTGTAAACAGTTAATTTTCACATTTCGGGAACATTTTTTCATAGTTGCTAGTTTCGGATGTCTCCTCGAGTGTCGCAAGAGTTTGGAGTTCCCCGGTTATGTGGAAAGCGTTACGAAAACAATATTTGTGCCGAGATGATAGGCTTAATAATTGAGATATTCCTTGGTCAGACGATTTTTAGAGACAAATCACATCAGTGGTCAGTGAGAAGGTCAGCGGTTAATTTGGGAAAGAAAAAATCCAAATAAAACACAGCCTCCTTTTTTTGCGATTTGGAGCTTGAACCTTTTTGGTTCCGCCATTTAGATGAAGATGGATACATTCACTTTCAGCGAGATGGAGTGGAGCACTACCTCCGGCGAGAGGTTGGCTTGGTCAAAGGGGTTGTTCATAAATTGATAGATATTCCAATGCCCGATACATTTTATAATTTGTTTTAAGCTACAGAAAAGTTCCACCAAACGCTAAGGTTTTTTTGATACAGATGCCAGGTTTTAAAGTATACAATGTAAAAAGCACAAAGTAAATATCTTGAAAACTGTAGCAGTTACGACACCTACACTGTACAGGGTGGTTCAATTTCGTGGCTCACCATTGGGATCTCCGTAACGACAAGTAGCCCCTTTTTGTGACAAAGAAACACATTTGAAATTTTTGAAAAATCTCTGCAAATAACAGAGATATCACCGAAAAACTGAAAATATCAAATTTCGTTTTGATTTTCCCTAGATTAAACCGTCGGAAATGGACGGATCCGGTTATCACCTTCTGTGGGTACTTTTTTTCGGAGAATCTGAATCTGTTATCAGAATTTCCATAGCACGCTAGATGTAGAAGCTACAGGCTACTACTTTCTTATGTTTTACGGCCGCCATATTGGATTTTTACGGAATAAAATAGAGGACCAAAAAGAACAATAATGCGTGTCACATATTCTATACTTTTGCATAAATTTACAAGAAAAATTTCGAAATCAAGATTTTTCATTCATTTGTCAATCCAACATCCCCGGGTAACTGGCCCTGCTGAATCAACATGGCTATGACGGCGATCCAATATGATTTTAAGATACTTGGCTTGAAGAGTCTTAAAGTATTACAAATAATTCACAAGACCTTCCAATTTCCTTTTCTTAGAGAGCTAGCTTAGATTGTATATATCCTCCCACTCCCATTTATTTTCAATGAGCATCTGTGCCTACATCCCTAACAGACCGATATATTTTATGCAACATAAGTAGAACACCGCACATGCGCAATAGCATTTTACCACACGCGACTGCCAAGAATTTAAAATGTGTGCAGTGTGATTATGCAACACATGATAAATCTAATTCTAAAACACCTTTATTAAGCCACAAGATTAACAATGATTTAAAATGTGCCCAGTTCGATTTCTTCACCAAACATAAATCTAGCCTTACAGCGCCGTAACATGGACTTGCCAAGGATTTAAAATGTGGCAGGTGCGATTTTGTCGCTATGCAGAAATCCAATTATAAATAACACATTTATCAATACACAAGACCAGTAAGAATTTCAAATTCGCCTACAACACCGTAAACCCATTTAATTTCTAAGGAAATATTTAATTCTTTTTGGATTCTGATAAACACACAATAAATTGATTGCCAATGACAAACAATTTACTCCGAAACACTGAAAAACAAATTAAATGAAAATCCCTGCAAGAAAAAAACCTACAAAGTTTGTTTGAACATATTACTCCGCACGCAGGCGATCGACAAATAAGGAAATAATAAACTTCTTCGCACAATTGTGGCTAACTGGCTTCTGCACAGATTTATTATAAAAAATTAGAAACTTCAACAAAATTGACTGCCCGTAATTTAACGTAAAAAATTTACACGCGAATTTTCTAATCAACGACGGAACGAGCTAAACGTCCCCACTTCTCCAATATGAAACGCGCAATTTTTCGTTATTCGTTATTTCATAGTTATCAGCACCAAAACACGTACGATAATTAATTTACGCCTGATAAAACTCCTTATGGCAACGACCAGCTGTGTCTTACTTCTAACACCTTATGAAAGGTTAACCAAGAATTACGCATATAGAACATTTCTCATGGTACTTGCAGAAAGTTTTAAGGACACTGTGGCAGAAACATTAAAAACATTCTGCTTTGAGACAGCGAAACGTTTGGTAACACCCATGCGTTCTAAACCAGCCTGATTATTGCTTTTAAACCAACTCGCACCTACCATCCATATGAATATGCAATTTTACCCACATACAGGGTCTTCTGGTCACTAGTAGCGTGCTATGATCCAATGATGTACCAAACTTGCTTTTTTTTAATGGAACGATTTCTACAAATTAGCGATTTTCTGACATTTTCTTATGGAACGTGCGGTTTTTTTTAGTATCAGAGGAAACGTTGTAGTTTCGGCGCAATTTTAAACTTTTAAGTATGACATTTGACTTCGAAGAGCCTTCAAGAGCATCATAAATCTTTGTGAACTTTAGGGGCATTCAAAAACCTTTCAGTACCGTTAAAGTACTGGTAGTGATCCGACCTTAATAAAATAAAATGAATATAAGTAAGAACGCTACATGTAAAGTTTAACATAATGTAGCGATTCATCTAAATTAAAATTTCTACAAGAACGTTGCAAGAAATATTAATATGGGTGAACAGACAATACTTATTTAAAGGGGTTTGATAACTTGTCACATAAACGAAACTTGAATACGTGACTGATTGCATAAACAGAAATGCTTAAGCTCGTTCAAGTTTCATATAGTTTCCAGGAAGTAATAAATAAAACACGGAAATGGATATTTAATTTGTAAAGAAAGCGCTCGGGAGGTCAGTCAATAACATTCCATTGTAGAGTAACTCTATAATCCTACGTAAATCTGTGTGTGATCCGATATGAACAAATGAAACAGATGGGGTGTTGGTCAAGACCGGACTTAATAAATTAAGGATAGGAGTTAAAGAAAAATTAAGCCGCGCGAAAGTACACGTTTGACTGTCAATTATTTGTAATTGGAAATGGAATTAAGTTTGCTAATTACGCAAGCTGCTAGTGAATGATATTAACTTAGCTGAAAGGGTTAATTAATTAAGTTCTTTAAATAAGTTATACTGATTTAGGTTCAATTTAAAAGGTTTACTACTGCTGACAGTAAGGCCAAATAATGCCTTACATTTTGGTCCTATCTTAAACAGACCTAGGCTGAACTACGCCTACTATAATAAAGACACGACTGTTTTTCTGTCAGTGGGGCCATTGAGTCTCCAACCTTGGTTCTGTAAACCGCAGGCCATTTCAACCTCCAATACCAGACCGCGTGTCTGTGGCCAATCGGCCGATACTGCAAGACACAAGTAAAATAGGGCCCTAACACTATTATCTAGGTTTTAGGAGGTCTGAGTCTGGGAGAAGGTAAGTAATCAGAGTAATTATCTTTGTCTCACTACAGTGCTTTAAGGCCTCTGTTGTTTTGGAAGTCTTTAGAGTCCCAACAGAAAATTGACGTGGCGATATAGGTAAAAAAATGGATATTTTGTGAGAGATCTTAACGATGATACTGACGAACTATATGTTCACTATCTGGCACATACCTTATCTTTTCTTACGTTGATCTTATTTACAGTTACAAAAATAGCCCATTCAGTTTACACGACACGTATTTTTAAAACGTGCTATTAACGGAGCTTCCAGAATAAAGTCTTTAATACTGTACGTGGTGGACCCAAAATCGAACCCTGCGATACTCCTCGTGCATAATACAATCGCGCTCCGTGCGACTAGTGTCCATATTTTATCTGCGTGGGGATTTCGTTTTAATTTTGATCTTGTTTGGAAGTTCATTAATTTTTAAATGACTAAAGTTCTGCAACGTGTAATAATAATTTATGTATCGACTTTGTCGGAAATTGCGTATGCGGGTGGAGCGAAAGGGTAGCGACGTATAGTGAATTAATAAGTTTTCGTGTTCCAATTTTTACACTGCACCCAGAGCGTTTAATCCAACGAATTGATCAGCATTTTTAGTAAAATCCTTTTATGTGTTCTGTTATGGAGCAAATGTAAAAGTGTGATTTTTACAATTTTGATTGGGCGAGCTTTGTGTTTTGGACTATAGACCAGCTTGTTTCTTGGAATTTATACTAATATTACAGGTGTTAGGGATCGAGGGCCGTAAAAGCAGGTGACCGAAATATCGACGACCGTTTTCGACGAAATGATATTAGGTACCTGCAGTCTAATTTAATTAATTCAGTCGGTTATGGAGAGGTCCCTCCATTTTGCATAAATATGTAAAATTTGCACATAAAATGTTTATAAAGTGTCCGAGGACAAAGGAGATTTATCCCGAACAACAGCATTCGCATTTCAATATATGACCTAAAATAAATAATGGCGGCAGGGCCATTACCTCACATTAGTGCCGCATGTAATGTAATGCGCGAGGTTACGAGGATGTGACATTTTCCAGAGGCGCATTGTTAACTTTACACTTTGTTAGCGAGGGTAACTTTGTTACGATGAAATGCCAAAAGTTAACGTCAACGGTTCGTAAAGCTTATATGTGTCTCCGAGTTTTACAAAAATCCAATATTCCGACATTTCAGTTTGTGTGAACTTTCCAACGTAATTAGCACATTCGTGTTAGCACGTCAAAAGTACATCATTAATCTCGATGCTGAGATCTGAACCCTCACATGACACAATGGTGGAAATGGAATGAATGGCTCCAAGGCGACTTTGAGTCAATTTACTTTAGCTTTGGGAGTTCTCCATTACCTTACACTTACTCCAAATGCCAATTGATCATTATTTGGCACCGTACTCCTAAAAATGCCGAAACTGCCCATAATGGCAACTATGTCACTAATAGGTACTGCCTGTAATAGTTTCCCCGAAGATTCCTAAAATGGTTTTCCAGATTCCTAGAAGAAGGTTTGCAAAAAAATTTCTAAGAAGTTAGATGGACACGTTTCTATAAAAATTTCAAAAGAAGTTTCTACAAAGATGCCCACTTATCTAAAATCTAAAAATATTTCTAGAACAACTGAGGATTTATGAAAAATGGATTGACGGAGTTGGAAAATGCGCAAAAAAGCTGGTCGGCAAAGGAAAACCGGGAGAATTAGGTTTTACTACTTCAAAGTTTAATTTTCCCGAGGGTTGCATTTTATTTTTTAGTGGTGAAAATTACCCGTTTGCAAATAATTGATTCAAGTTTATAGTGGAAGTCTTGTTTAGAGGGCTATTTAAAAATTTGGATTAGGATCAACGTACCTGTACCGAGGGTTGATTTTACCTTGGGAGTGGAATCCATCTCTTCTCGGTGAGAATGTTCCATTGAAAATAAATAAATGGAGATTCTGACTAAATATTGTTCTATAGTTTCATGAGTGAAGGTGTCAATTTTTAAATATTCTATCGAAAAAATCGTTATCGAAGATTCCCTTTTCGTATTTTGGGAAGTTTATAGTATAACGGAACAGCACGATTTAGGGGGGATCTTTTTCGCGCTTGAAATTTTTTCCGTTAAGTATAAAGGGGGTTTGTTTTCGTGTTTCGTTTTCCCGTAACGAGTCGATCTCGGAGTCGATACAGTTAATTAATTTGTGTTTCTGTTCCGATTTGGGAAATTCCCGTCTGCCGTAATGTTTTTTAGATATTCGCCAGCAAGATCCCAGAAGTTTTACGCTTCTCCGTTTCAGTACCCGTGGCTTCCGAAACCGATTCGAAGCCGACCATCCTTGACCAGGAGCAAGGACCGACTAACTCCTGGTGGCGCTCGAGGTTCCGTACCGTCCCGTTAAGGCTACAGCACCGCTCCGTCAACTACTGCCGTCGAGTTGTAAAATAGAACCTGGGAACAATTTGTTTTACGTAATTTTTCCGCCGATTAAATTTTTTTTCTACTCAACTAATTGCATTTTTCATTTTCAACCAAACGTTTACGCTAAAAAAATTTGAAAATCACTCTCTATTTAGCACCCCAATTGAAAGTAATCGTTACCACAATAAATAATGAAAACATATTTAATTTGTTTGACATTATAGCTGTTGAAAAAACCCACCAAATGATTTTTTATGACCTTGTGAGCCTAAAATCTAAGTAAGTTACACTTTATTGTGTACCGAGTATCCCAGACATCGGGGCGCCATCAAATCGATAAAACATTAGTCACCGAGGATAAGAAATGAAAGCGGATGCGACCCATTCTTTTCCTTGAAATATGATGCCTCTTAGAAAATATTCCGTGATATTTCTAGAAACTTTCCGTTTGCTATTGTAACGAAAATCTAATCACGTGGTATTTATTTACAATTGATTATTAATTTATATCAGATACTTATTACTTATCACTCACTTGTAGTCAAATTGATAACAAGTAGATTTATTACGCACGACCGCGAAATCATTACTCATCAATTCGGCATCGCTGTTAAAATGTCCATTAAACACGATTCAAATTGCGCATATGGCCAATGGTAAGTTCTAGAAAGATCACGGAACGTTCTCGAGAATTCCCGAATACTTGCGAAGTCGGAAAGAACGCGCCACATCCGCTTTCCCGCCTTATCGCCGGTGACTAATCTTTTGTCGACTAGATGGCGCCTCAATGGCGGCTGCTGGCTCTCTGATATCTGAGATATTCGCTATAATTACTATAATTTTTCGATTTTTTTGCAAGGGGTGGTTTTTATTAAGATTGAAACTTATAAATAAATGATATAAACTTCAAACAAACAGTAAATAAACCTAATTATTAGTGTTAATGGTGATGGTTTATGGGTTGAAAAACTTCAATTTATTATAATTTATCCCTCAAAATGTTAATTGATGTTTCTTTAATTTATTTAAGAAAAGTAGGTCCCATCATTGATATTTTTGTTAGGAATCGCCGTTTATTATCGTTGTTATTATTACTTTTTATTGATTGTTTATTTGCCTTTATTTATTTTGCCTTTATTTTTTAAGTGGGCGGGGTTTCAGCCGAGGCTGCTCTACCAACCCAACCCACTATACATTTACAAATATCCATGCCCGAACCCGGATTCGAACCAGGGACCCTGTACCGCAGTCGAGCTTCCACTGCACTGCGCTACACGGGTTATGAGAATTTAGTTAGGGGTGTTCTTAAGTGTCGTTGAACTTTTTTTAAAAGGCGAAAAAAATTTGATTCGGCTCAAAAAAGTCTGGAATCATATCCTTTTGTGGAATAATATTTAATTTATAAAACCAATATGCTGATAGTCCCTTTTTTAGTTACTCTAATTGTAGGTGTTGCTAAAATGCGTCGCATTTTAAAGACTTCGCTAGAATGAGCATATTTCGCACAAATAGAACTAACAATGGGGTATTTTACGTATGCGTCTTCGGTTTTGGGGTGTAATCTATATTCGGCGCAGTACGATTTTTGGCACATTCATTTTGTTTACTTTTATTAGGAAAATTGACTATTGCGCATGCGCAGTACGACATTTGGCACGTCCGTTTTGTTTGCTTTTATTAGAAGAACCTATGTCCTTTTCTATTGCGCACGTGTAATCTCGTTTTGTTTCATGCTCTGGATTGCATACAACGACTCTGTCACAATTTTACACAAATTCAAACGCATTTAATGTAATAATATAACTATGTTTCAATCTTTTTATTTGTTATTAACTATAAAATTGGAGCGCAGACAGCTTGTTAGTATTGGTAGATAGTACTGCAGAAATTGTGGTAATTTTGGTAAGATTTTTTAAATTTTGATAAGACATAGGCTCGCATCCGGCGACTTCGCCGCCTCGCCTCGTTCAGATTATCAGCGGTCCTTAGCTCGGTTTTGCCTGGTGGTGGTTACCGCATTTCTGAAATAAATCATCTAAAATGATTAATATATTTTCTTTTGGTGGGTGTTAACACGCACTATAAAATCTGAACAAGGCCAATTTCTCAGTTTCAGTTTAAGTGTGGTAACAAAATGTTATTGAAATTTTAAAAAATTCAATGTACTAAGCATGGTCTACTATTGATGAAGCCATTTCTTACATGTTCCTCCAACAAATTCAAATTATAACGTGGGAGATGTAATACGATCCGATCGCAATTTTTTGAATTCGTGAGGGGTAATTTTGATTTTTGGAAAAATAACATATAAAAAGTGACTTTTTTGAAAATTTTGATACAAATCGTTTTTCAATTTGGGATCATTTAAAAAATAATGCGATTTTTACTAATATCAATGTTTGAGGCCCTAAAAAGGTCACTTAAGGACCTCATATTTCCACTAAACTTTTGCATTCACTTTATCTCGTAGATTTTTTCATATTGAATTTGTTTTAACGCACTTGCGACTGTACTATCGAGATGGTAAGCATATATTACAGAGGGAGGTCTCTGAAGTAATCGTTTAGTAATAAAAAGTCCCATGAATTTCACCGGTAAGTGTCCATTTTGCAGCCATCTCGGGTATTTTTGTTTATTTTCACTTTTGTGTAGACGCTTTTGAATTTTTTTTTACTTCTTACTTGTATTTTATAAATTACCGACCTCCATTTTCCTCCCATGTATGTGTATTATCCGTCTCTATCTCTCCTCCATATTTCCATTTAATATTCTCCATCCTCTCTTTTCTGGTAATGACAATAACAATTCTCTCTCTGAATTGCATTTATTCACTTTCTATTTTGTGTTTCTCTTGGCATCCCTACCTTTATTCCCTCTTTTGGAATTAAAAAAATCTCCTCCCATATTTAACCCCTTCTCTCTTTCAACTATCATAGTTTCTTTTTTGCCATTTCATGCGTTCTTGTATATAGTTAGCCCTCCTCCTCTTTCTCTTCTTCTCAACATTCTCTTATCGCTTTTTCTACCTCTGTTAATATGCCTCTTTTACTTTTAAGTTTCACGAGCTGAGCATTTAAGAGTTTTCAAAAGTAGAGTCGCCAATAATCTCAAAGAGCATCCCAGTGCCTTCTAGATGATTTAAGATCTAAGATTTAAGATATTATTAGTCCTTCTTTGAGCCTGTTCGAAAATTTAAAAGAGTTGCTGTTGCGGTAAGTCGGTAAAATTCTAAGAAGTTTGATATTCCTCCTTCCACGTTCACAAACTAGGCGAAATTGTTGTAAAGTCGTTCAACTGACAAATTGTTAATGGCCACTACAGAAAAATATAGGTTGACAAATGGCCTCAAAGTTTTAAACGAAAACCCAAAGTTTTCGGAATAACAACCTCAAACAGCAACTGTGCCAAGGAAAAATGAGAGAAAGAGTGATCGCACAAGTTAGAAGTTCGCTAACATAGTGAAAGTCCCGTCTTGCTCCACACATCGACAAAAAAAGGGGAGCACTTTTAAGTAGCTTCACGTGCCTCGGCTAACTAAATTAATGGCGCGCGTAATTTGTTGACCGAAGGGGAAAATTTTATTTCTCGATCTCTCGTCGAAGCAGAAAAAAAAGCTAGTTTCCAACACTGATAGATTCTTGTCGGGTCGCGCCCCTCGACTCGATTTATCACCCTGTCTTCTTATGCATGGGAACGACGTTTGTCCGGCGAAAAAGGACAGGAGAGATAAATGTTTACGGAAATGCGAACTTTTACCAATAAATCGCTAGAAATACGTGCATATATTTAACTAAGTAATAAAATCGATCGAGAGTTACGTCAAGACGTGGAGACGTTCGAGAAAGGCGGTTATTGTCAAGGACCACATAAAATGCGTGAAAAGATGAAGGTTTTTGGACGATTATTTCCTGTTTTTTTTTGTTTTTTTTAAACGAAGCAGGTTCGCCGATTCTAAACTCTCGTAATATTCAAATTTAATGAGTTTGGGATCAGCTATTTACATATGACCTTATGATAGCAATGCGACAATTATTGCAGTAGACAGGGCCCATAATCGCAACAATTCAAAATAATAATTTTTATTATTTTTAAGGGTGTTATCTACTACTTTCTTCTTCATCTATACTCATTATTTTACTCTTTTTTGTGTTTATCTTCAACTCGTATTTTGTTTCCATCTTCTCAAATTGTTCTTTCAGTCACTTTTTTCAAAGAGGATTATGTCGTCAGCAAATCGAATAGAAGCCATAAAAAGGGATAGTGAATCACGCTGCACAATAAAGTATTGCGAAATAGCAATGCTAACGTCTGACACGGGAGGCTAATCGTATACTAAAACTGCTCAAAAAGAATCAATAATTCGCATGACTGTACACTAGCAAAAGCAAAATTTTGATCGACTACGACTGTCCTTATACAGTCTGGGTAAACAAACTAATACAAGCAAATTCTTCGGAGTAAACAAACAACCTAATAAAAAAATTCTAGATATCGGCTTTGGGCAAAGTCTAGGTAGGTGCCCTCAAAAACTTAGTTACAAATCACCGGTTAGCTAAAATCTCAAATAAGACAGCTAATATGAAGGATACTATGTAATCGGACTAACAAGAATGAATATCGTAGTAACAAAAGTAATCGTAGACAAATCTGGTCTCGCTCAGCAACGACACAGGTAATAGTGTAAGTAAAATCAGATATATCGGGGCAATTTTCAAGATCGTTAACCTCTAAAGGTGTCGTTGTACTTTCAGTTACCATTCCGGAACAAATATCTTCATGTAATTAGGTCACACGTAATGGTTGATAGAATTGAAGTAGAATTTTCCAGCCGGTAATGTAGAAACTCATCTATAACGTCGTTCTTAACTCGTAAAAATTTCGGTGGACCTGCACAAATGAATTTTTCTTGCGCAATACTGAGAAAATTCAAAACTCTGCGGTTTCCACTAACAAATAATCAAATATCGATCTCAAAAGCACAATCCGGTAGCTAATAATGAAGAAGAGAAGGTAAATTAGAAGTAAGAACAAGCCTAAAAATGGTTACTCAAAGTCAAAAGATAGATGAGTAATTGTTGTTAACGTATCTTAAAACTTGTAAAAATATATCCGCAAATAGCGTCAACAAGAGCAAAACTTCACTAAACTAATACAGCACCAGTAAATACCCCAACCAAGGCGGAAAAATTTTCGAGTAACTAATGGCGTGGCCGAGAAAAACTAAAGAAAACTCTGCACGACCTCGGACGGCAACACAATTGACTAAATGTAATAAGAGATCTATAACACGAAAATACAGAACTAGGTAATTAGAAATCTACCTTTTGTATTTACGCGAATTAAACCAAGAACAATAACAATAAGCGTACCCCAATTTCGTACGGGCTCACGCTCGTAATTTCATTCAAAATTCAATCTCAGCGTAGCTTACGCAGTACCGTTAACGAAAATCAGCTTAGAAATTCCCGCTCCCACTTTTCTCGTTATTTAAATCTCTCTCTCTCTCTGAAAAGAGTTGGATAAAGAAAATAACCCCTGCCTAACTCCTCTGCCAATAGAAAATCTATCCGTTATTTCCGAAATTTTGGAATAAACTTCCGCGGGTTGACCTCTTCAGGAATGTTAAATTGACAATGAGCATACACCGCTATCCAAAATCCCCAAAATGACCAAGTCCTGTTTTTATACAATGCAAAAATTTCAAACCACAACTCGATTCTCCAAATTACAGTCGATTTGCTTCTTTCGAAAGGTAGCAGCAATTCTGAAAATTGAATGGAGGAACGCCTGGCGCAGCATAATTGGACCTTTTGTATCGCTTAGTGAATTTGACTACTCGTTGAAAGTGAATTTTGAAATGTAGCATAACAAGCACGATCCGGTCACGAGATTTTCGCGTGGTAGACCGGTTCGCAACAGTACCAAACACAAAAGAATACTTTCGGTTGGAATGTGGAAAACCAACTCTGAAGACAAAAACATTCCCCCCTCCCTAATAAACAAATCTTACTCAGTTTCTTTATGTTTCTCCTTTTCCCAAATCCTTAAATCCACAGAAAGAAGATTAAGGATTTGAATCCCAACTGGACTTCAGATTTCTCGAAATTTAGTACTAATTAATAGGAATAATTTACCGCAGTATGGAAATGTCAATTTTCCCCTTGTATACTTGGCGTTTTAACAGCCGGCAAAAGCACTAATTAATCGTCTTTGAACTTTTTATCGGTGGCCGTTTAATCCAGAATCTTATTATTGCTCCGTATGCACAACTTGTTTTTTATCGTAATTAACCACTCCAAGTACAAACGCAATGAAGCGTTCTGTACCTTTGACCTCAACGCTTTCGAGGTAAAAATGTATTTAAACGCGATCACGCAGATTAATGGATGCAACGAAACGAAATGTTCGCTCGTTTAAATACGCCACTTTTATTCGTGAAGGCAACTCGTAATGAATTTAAAAGCACACCGACAATAATTTCGTCGAATTGGTGGCATAGTTTTCCACCTGCGATTACGATATCTTCCGTATACCTCGTTTATACGGATTCGTCGTGATATAAATTTCCGCGCACGAATTCCTTATTTAGTTTTAAGAATATTCCGAGACCTTCTTTTAGATATAGACAGTGGGCACTCGTCGTATGACTACTGAAATGCAATATTCGTCTTCGTGTAGTCAAAAATAGCTAAATTGTAACATAACGGCGCCATTATGGCGAATGTAACCGGAAATGTAAATTCTTTAGAATGTTTTCTGTTAGCGCCACGTTGCGTAAATGTTTTTGCGTATAAACTCAACTTTGTGTGCAGAATCGATCTTTGCTAACAGTTTCCAATACCAAATAATTAATTAGTTAAGTACTTAAATAAGGCGGGTCTCCGTTTCCGCGGCCTTATTTACATTTTCGAACAGAACAAACCAACGGATCTATCCGATTTAAATAAACTGGCCCCCCAGGCGAGGAAGAAAACGCGAACGATATCGTTGCGGATTTACTTTAATTAATTAAACATATCGAATTTCAGTGATGCGCAACGTGGGGATGGTGCGAGAACACAACACTACACCAAAGTGTACTTACTGAGATTGAGGACCTCTAATAGTAGTTGATAATTGGCATACTTCGATAATTCTGGTACGAAAACGTTCATCTACATTTGCTGGAGTTTACCTGAAACAAGAAGGGAATTACTTTGAACTGCTGAAGGTGACAGTAACGCACTTACGTACGCTGACAGGACGCCATGCCAAACCATCTGACGCACATCACGGAAGTTTCATTTTAGCGATTATCGAATAAAAACAATTGCTCTCTACAGGTTCAAGCTCACAAGCAGACTGAAGTGGACTGCTTAATTAAAGTTTTAATTATCTCCGCAATCGAGCTTTTATATTAGCTTTCTTATCATCTACCGCTGTCGAACGCGAAGTTCAAATTAGCGTGGCAGCGACAATTTTTAGTTAAGCAATTTCAATCAGCCCTTTATTTTGGTGCAGCGGATGCGTGATGGAAATTCAATTAGGTTAGTTATTTGGAAAGGTATATAGCGCGAAGGGCAACTTTCAATTACCTGTATTTACGATTCATTCATTTTCGAACACGCGACGTGTACATTTCCATTAGTGACTGAAACGCGATATTTCAATTTCGAGTGAGATATACATACACGTAAGTAAAGGTGCCGGTATATCCATAATTTATGAAAGGAATAAGCGGTTAAGTGATCCTCCAATTATATGATTGAAAACGATTTGTTTCTCATTTCGATACGCAGATGATGTCGTTTATCTCTGCGATGGGGTGTGAGGAAAACGAAGTGGGTGTAAAATGGCTCCTGACATTTATAAATCCAACGATATCTATTATCTATTACATTTTGCTTGCCGAAGAGGTTTTCGAAATTTGCCTTTGAAATACTTTCCTCCGATACCGTTTATGAGATATTCGCTCTTAAAGTATGTCCGATCACGATAAGGGGTCGAGGAAGAGGACTATGGTTGGTAGAAAGAGTACCCTAAAAAAAACCAGCCCCCCCCCAAAAAAAAAGAAGAGCCGTAGTTAGTAGAAAACGGTCTCTTTCGTTGAGACCTTTAATTAGAATACCATGAAAGATCAAATTAATTTCTACCCCCATCCCTCCATTTGTAAACATTCCAGGAGCCTACGACCATTCCCCTAGAAGTAGTTCAAAACGGCAGAAATGGGTCCGCACGGACGTGGACAAAACAATACGACATTTTTTTTTAATTCTTAAAAAAATGCGCTAAAAAAATGGAGAAACAGAAAGAATATAAAGAAGAAATAAGATAAATAAAAACAGAAAAGGACTTTTGGAAGATGATAATCAGAAAAAAGGGGAAAACATTACAAGTGGGACAGAAATGTAAATAGAGCACTGGAAACAGAGCGCTTTATGTGTGTGATAAAGAAAGACTGTGTGTAGAGAGGAGGTGGAAGGGAACGAGATATGAACAGGAGATTCAGCAGCAATTAAAAAAGGAGGGATGAAATAAGGAGGCACTGTCGCCACAGATAGTATTAATGAGGAAACCTAATAAACAAGAGGACTACCGGAAGAATGGAAGACAGGGTAATAGTACCGATGTATAAAAGACGCTAAAAGCACCGTATGGAAAATTATAGGGGTACATGTGATGATGTTCAATGAAATGTTAGACAGAGAAGTAGAAGAGAAAGAGAATGTTATATGCATAACATTTCCTAAAGCATGCCCTGCAGCTGATACCACGAAAAATCTCGATAAGATAAACACACGATTCCAAAGGATCAAATTACAAATTTTCAATTAACACCTAACATAATTCCGGGTACGCAATAGAAAAGTGTAATATGAAAACTCTTATCTAGGTCGTAATTAGGGCTCGATTAAACACAAGACCAAAAAATTGCAGACAAAACAAATTGTTTTGACAAAAATCAAAGCTGAAATAAAAATAGGCATTCAGGGCCGAATAATACATGTACCACGCAACAAGCGATCGATTAAATTTCAGTAAAGTTTTTTGGAAGATGGGAATACAAAACCCTCCTCCGCACAAGACCCAATTTGATTTAGTGAGATTCTCCGTAACAAACACCAAGCTGAATCGTGCTTCGGAACCTCACATCTTCGACTTCGCATAAAACTCGATTTAGACGTCAGTAACTTCGTTGTAATTACAATTATACTATTGGCCCTTTGATGGTGGAAAAGTACTGCGTCGGCACTGCACTTGTGTTTACCTTACGCGTAAATCACCTGCTTATCTTGAAACTAATTTGTAATTACAATTATACTATTGGCCCTTTGATGGTGGAAAAATACTGCGTCGGCACTGCACTTGTGTTTACCTTACGCGTAAAACACCTGCTTATCTTGAAGCTAATTAACTAACACAGCGATAAGAATCCTTATCGCAAAGGACCGGAGATAAACTTTCACAAATACCACGAAAATATTCCAAAGGTTCCTTATCTTACCAACACAAGATAACTTTACAATAAAATAAACACATTTTACAAAGCTATGATCGGTATTGCGTTTATTCAGCGTTTAATTTCCAGTAAACAACCAATCTTTAACGTTAAAAATAATTGAAAGGCGCATGCAGGGTGACCAATCGTTACTGCAGGTGCCAATGCCCAACAAAACGCCCGCATGGCGTAGGTTTACACAACAATATGTAATACACAGATCGGCCGACAAAGAATTCGAAAAAAGGGCGCAAAAATTATAGCGTTTTTCATTCAGGAGTCTGAAGTGTTCCGGACAATAAAAGTACTTTGCTTAAGGGACGTGGAAAAAGGGTCGAAGTGGAGGAAGATATGATCCCTGGCCTACGCTTACGACACAGTAATAATGGTAATAGAGCGCTTTCTTTATACTTTTCCGACGACTCTTTCCCAGATTCTCTCTCACGTCTCCTACACAACTTTTTCATGTCTGATTCCTTCACACATAATTATGTCGTTTAAAAGTATTTAAAGTCTTCATTACTCTCTCTTCCCTCTCAAACCGTTATTTCTACACGCCTCCTTCACATCCTCACCCCCACGTTGGACACCATTTAGCAATAGGTTTTTGCAAATAAAGGTGTTGACCGTCTTAAAAATAAAAATACCGAATTTACTCAATTGAACGTGAATTTTTTCTGCAAATAAATAAGACTGATCCGCGGCTAGAGATCTTTGCTTGCATTTCTTGTGATGATTTACAGCTTTCAACTTAAATAGATTAATTTTCGAGACCACAATCCTATTAACTATCCATAATTATCAATACCAAACCTAATAACAATATACGGCACAATTTTTTTTATAGACAATTTGTTGATATCTTGATATTTTGGACCACACACTGATCGCGCTGGTAGCTCAAAACCGAATGAATGCAAAATCTCCTCGGAATAATCCCTACCCCAATTTATATTTAACTAATTAACGCCTACAAGATGGCTTCTTATTTAGAAAAAAAGCCATATTTAATCATTGATTCGTTTGTTTCGTTCCTGCCCCACGAATTACATTCATTAACAAAAAAATCTTTTCCTATTTACACCTGGGAGTTATGTGACTGGGTTTAATGTATTTAAAATATAAAATGATATGTATTAGAATGGCCCACTTTTTTAATGAACTAAACTCCCTAAAGCATTGTTAAAATTCAAGAAATGCACCTACGATCGCCAAGCGAGGCGAAGGCGAGTTCGGCGCAAATTCGTTCGAGCTTGCCTACTTTTTCTATAACGCGAAAAGTTTTGAATGAATGCACCATAGGATAGAAGATTTAAATACGTTTCCTTCATATACATGTCAGCAGTAACGATGCATTTAAGACTTTGTTTGAAAGATGTTTCCTATTCATCCACGCTAACAACTCTTCATATTCTTTCTATAGGCTTTTGCAGGTACCAACTTTTTCTGCTTCTGCAACAAGCCACTGAATGGACTTCAACCGAAGCAGAAGACGGGGATTTTTATAAGGAAACGTATAAGTGACATTTCCAGCGCAATCAAGGAAATACCAATAATTAGCCCACTTAATTAGAAATATATTCGAGTATAACATCAATATTATTTCCCTTATTTTTAAATTATATTGCAGGCACAATAAAAAAAATACTATAATTTTCGGTTCGCTCGAGAAAAATCCAATTTTGTCCTACTTTTTTTCTACGAAATGAGAAACTGTACCAGAAGAGAAGTACCTAATGTGCCGCCTCGTGATATTTCTAAAGCGTACGAGTGTGCGTTACAATACAAGGTGAAAATAATTTCCTTTATGTTTGTCTTTTTGCGTTTCCGTATTAGGAGAATTAGAATATAATACGTGGGAAGGTGTCTTTTGCCAATAAATTATCTCCTATTTAGACTTTCTGGCATTTCAGAGTAGGCCGAGTGAGCAGTATCTTGCATGAATTAATTACGTAACCAAAATTACGATGATCGGAAAAATGGCAAGACTAACAAGCACATAAGTAGGTCTACATATCTACACGATTCATAATGTACAGGGTGGTTCAAATTCGTGACTCGCCATTGGGATCTCCGTAACTGTGAGAGATCAGTGTAGGTTGAGTAGGGTATAAGGACCCATTTTGTGACTAAAAAAACGCATTTGAAATTTTTGGAAAACACAAATTGGAAAGCAGCCATTTCGTGGCCGAAGGTGGAAGGACGAAAACATTTATAATGTAAACCACTTAACGGTTGGTCTTTCTGTAATTAATTTCATTTGCATTATTGCACATTGAAACATACTCGGTGGTATCTATAGTAATTGTTCGGTCGGTAGTAACTTCCAGATTCATCGACATACTTTCCTGGCAGATTAATAAGATGAAACCAGTAACAAAGTAATAAGTTTGGAGCATATTAAACAAATTTCAAACAAATCCCTTTAACGATCTCTCTTTTGGCTGATGGAAATTATAATTAAGCAAATTCGACTAATTTAAAGTGTAAGGAAACTCGCGCGATGAAAAGCACAGGTACGAAGAGAGAATGATAATTTCTCCGCCAGAAATGTACAAAAGGGTTTTAATACAAATAAATTTAAGAAATTACGGAGTCTGGTAGCGAGATCTTAATTAGGAAAACGGAAGTGACGATTTAATTCTAATTGTGCTTCCTTCCCGAGCGGTGTTATTCCCAGTTTTTCGTTGCATTACTCCGTGTCTGTACCAGTTTCTTGAAAAACTAATGTACAATTAATCAAGTTGCGTCCCACCCCCACACAAAATTTTAGGCCGGAATTGGGGAAAAATCCAACAGACGCTTATTGAATGTAGCCAATTTGATATGACAGGAAATTAAACTCGACGTCGTTCGAAATTGAAAAAAAAAGAGGATGAAAATCTTAAATCTACCACCGTCTGAGACGTTAAATGCATCCCGTTCGTATTTCCCACGACTTACGGCGGCGCGCCCGGCGACCCGGAAACGGCCTACGACATCCGCCACACCATCTGGTCACCGTTTCACCCGCCAACGTCATATTTCGTTTTTGATTGTAGCAAAACGGCTCAGTTTACCGACCAAATGGCGAGCACTTTTCGGGTTTCGAAATTGGCCCCTTCGGGTGCCTTAAAATCTGAAAAAAAAAGTCCCAAACGCGCCCCATTCCCCGCCATATGCGACGGGAGAGAAATCAAGTGCTAATCCGAATGCAAGCCCAAATAAATAACTGTAATAAAATTGTTTACATACAGTGTACAAACTCCCACGCGCGCCTTCGGCCCACACTGTACACTTATGAATGAATTGCAGAGTGTCTCCTTTTGAATGAGAGACACGCCGCCATCTTTGCTGTGAATATGTATTTAAGCAATTTACATATCTATGTCAGCTCATTACGTTTACGTTTGTGACACGCGAAAGGAATGCAGTTTGTTGGTGTCGACTATGTACAGGGTGTCTCGTTCGAAACTTACCTGTTTTGCGGCGGGAGCACCACAAAACTGGAGGTGATGCGTTACCAATGGGGACTGCCAGCTTGACCGCACTCGGGGGCTCTGAAACAAAAATAAAAATTGTTTTTCAATGGCATACTAATTTGTTGCGATAGAATACAAGGGGTACCACCGGTTGGTTACATCAGAATTGAAACAAAAAACACCAAGAAACCACCATAACACTTTAATGAACTGGACGCGTTCTGGCAGCAAAGCTTCTGGTGTTGCTTTGGATACCACATGGATCGATTGTATGAAAATTTTTGCATAAAATAAAGAGCAATACTTTATTTAATTTCGCCCCATGTACAGGGTGGTCCAAATTGGACACTTTCTTATGGAAACACCCTTTATTTTAAGAGGTAGGAAAAATTGACCTAGGTGACTAGAGTCTAATTTTGAAAAGAAAATCATTGGTGCAAACAGGATTCAGCTATAACTAATCGTTTGGTCGCTAGAGGGCGTTTTCGAATTTAGTCGATTTCCGTAACTGTCTTATTATTAAAGAAAATTGATTTTGGCTAAATCTTTCTTAGAGCACTTCTTTATGTAGAAATCACTGCGATGCACAGTTTTTCTTGTACGACCCTAAACTATATTTTTTCATATGGACCACCCTATATGTTTTGGAGTTTTTGAAAAGAGCGTAAAATTTCCTAAATTTTGATGCATCACTTATTATATTTATATTAAATATTATTTGCAATATTCGATTTTATATATTAAAATGTTTTTATTGTGGGCATCTAGGTTTCCTGGCAAACAAAAGATGGCAGGATTGTTTCAAACGGCAATTTCTTGGTTACCGTATCATTTATTTATTATTTTTCACGTTCTTTGTTTTTTGTGTGTTATTTGAAATTAAAAATATTTGGAAACTATTAAACATTTCCAAATAACCAAAAAATTGTCTTTTTTTCAATCCTGCCATCGTTTATTCGCCATGGAAAGTTAGATGTGTGCAATAACTAAATATTTTAATGTATAACATGCAATATTGCAAATAATATTTAATATAAAAACATAACAAGTGATACATCCAAATTTATGGAAATTTACAATTTTCTCAAAAACTCCAAAATATATAGGGTAGTCCATATGAAAAAATATAGTCTAGAGTCATATAAGAAAAACAAAATACCCTCTATAAAAACTATGTATCGCAATGGATTCTACATAAAAGTGCTCTAAGAAAGATTTTGCCAAAATCAATTATCCTTAATAATAAGAAACTTACGGGACATTAAGGAAATCGACTAAATTCTAGAAACGCCCTCTAGCGGTCAAACGATTAGTGATAGCTGAATTCTGTTTGTGCCAGCGATTTTCTCTTAAAAATTGGGCTCCAGACGCCTAGGTCAATTTTTTCTATACATTAAAATAAAGGGGGTTTCACATACGAAAGTGTCCCATTTAGGCCACCCTGTATATTTTAAAAAGAACATTCTATAACTCCCTACAAAAAGTAGTGATGCAACAGATCACTGCTTCCGCTTCCGTAAGTGCGGTAGTTCTGCATATTTTTTCACTTCCGCTATTTGATAACAGAAGTATATCTACTGGCCCTGATTGGCCGAACGGGACGGCATGTGACGTGAGTCGCGGGCGGAGTTTGTCAGCCGAGGCGGTCGTCAGACGTGCCGCGACGAGTTTGTTGTTGTTTACTTTCATTAATCTCATTAGTTTGTCACAACAATTCCTGCGAGTTATCACATGTAGTTTAATACACCTCTACTTCAGTTTCTGCTTCCGCTTCCGCTAAAAATATTTTGCCTTCTGTTTCCGCTTTTATTTCCGTTGCATCTCTAACGAAAAGTGCTATTTAGACAAAAAGTTCATAGTGGAAATCTCGATGAACGAAAGAGCGACAGTTAAGGCTATACAAATAAAAGGATTTCCCCCTACTTCGGGCATTTAAGTACCATACATACATCAGGTGCTTCCCGAGGAGTTATGTTATAAGAACGAGTACGCGCATGCGCGGAATTGATTTTTACTATATGACCTGCGTTTCTTTTTATTAGAACGTATCGCACATTAATCGGCAGAATTTTTCTTTGTTTCGGTGCCAAAGCTATGGGCCAAAGAATACAAAAAAAAATGAGCTAACTTGAGATCTGTAGGAGCAGTTATGATCGTCATGTTTCGTTCGAAAATGCGGTAAAAATTCCTGGTGAAGATCGATAAATTAACCAGCGACGATGGCACCAAAAATGAATCAAAGCGAAACGATAAAAGCGACAGTGGTGGTGGTTCCAAAAAATCCCCGAGGCGCTGGTACCAAAAAAATTCATGGTGAAAATCTCAAACTACAAACAATTCCGACGGGAATCTCAATAAATAACCATCGACGATGAGGATAAAAAAATATAACGTTCTTTTCTCAACAATTTAAAATTCCATATTTCCGTTTAAGTGACATTCTTACGCCATCTATGTCTTTCCTCTGTAATTCCGTTTAGTTTAGATGTAAGTTAGGTCTGTGGTAAATTTGTTATTACCTTAGTTTTTTATTTTGCCGTTAGAGGTCACGCTTATTACCATTCTGCTACAGTGACTTTATAGACTGTAACACGTAATTTTTTAGGGTTTTGCCTTTTCTCATCGTTCGCTCCTAATTTTCTCTTCTGGTCTATATACATATATTTTATTGTTTCTATATTTAATCTAGTTTATGTTATAGTTAGAAAGTATGTCCAGGAAATATGGCAAGTTTTTAGGCAGGATTGAAAACCGGCTTTGCCGTATCTGGTCCTTTTGATTACTTAATAATCAATAAATGTTATTATTATTTTGTAGTTGAAAATCGTCACTTGAAGCGATACCGTTGTCTTTTCGCCGCTTGAACGAAACTCATTACTTTGTACCCGTATACGCAAACACTCGCGAAAGCATAAACATTTCCAACATAAACTTTTCCAAAATGCATCTCAGTGGAGTTTGCACAATTTCAAATAAGCACTTGAAGTAGCTTACAATCTAATATCATTATTTCCCTATGGAAAAGAACCATTCTGAGCGAAAGATAAGAACGCGACGTTTCCCGTCCTTGTATAAATTTCGAAGCACTCACCATTTGCGAATGTTTTATGCCTTTTTAAGGGTAGCAGAAATGGGAATTTCTTTGGTAATATCGTCATAAACAAAGATTAATATCGGCCCTCAAATGAGGAATCTTTCCAAACTCCCATACAAACATTTATCGAACCAAAAGAGAGAAATCGGTTAATCATCATTGTTCTAATTCGGTTGTTAAAAATATTAAGTTTCGCATTCCCTTACGGAATATAATTAAAATTAATGGAGCGGCCGTCGCGGTAAATAAAAAAAAAAGAACGCAGACTGGGGGAGCCACCGGTTTACGGAAACGCGGTGGCATTTATCCATCAGATTAATTGCTAATTATACTTCATTAACAGAACCGTGATTAATCGCCTCGTTGACTACCACTGCTTATATACAGTTCCCATCAAGTGGATATTTATGTAAGCTCGTAATTTATTTAAACGCGAACGCTTTATTATAATCGCTTAAATCGTGATTATTACGCTTAGGTAATTTAATTAAGGCTAGTTACAGCATTGTCGCATTACACGTACTTTTAATTATGACAGAATATTGATATCCTTATTCAGAGAGGTTTATTTCCTACCCGTGATATTCAACAATAATCTGCGACCTACCATCTAACTTGAAACAAAACTTCATCGATTTTGTATTGAAATCACGTTCCTTTGTTGATTGAATTGAGAAAACTAGGGAAAAGAATGCCAATAAAATTTATATACATACGTCTCATATTGGAACTTTTAACATTATTTTATGGAATCCTTTGGAAAACGTATTGGACGTATACAAGTCACATTTAGGGGTGTCTAGCAGAACATGTAATAATTTTAAAAAAAAGGAGCATTTAATTCGGGGATAGGGCACTTAATTAGCACCTAATTATGCAATATGTTTGATTGTGTTCTGCTGACCTTGCTCTGCTAGGTTCATGGACATGAATAATCCTCAATTTTTCTCTTTCGGTCGACTCCTCCCTTCCAGGGTGTAGACCCTTAACTTGTCTAGGACTTTTTCCCCTTCAGGGTTTTTGTACCTTTTAAATTTTATTTATTTCGACCATGTACCGTTTTCGGTCGACCTTTATGTTGTAAGTTTAGTCGCTACAGGTGAACTCAAATTTGTTAAAGCATTACATTCTAGGGCCTGATGATGGCATTTGCAGAAACATGTCGCCATTGATTATTTATATCTTTGTATAATAAATGGAATTTATAGGGAAGGTTTTGTGCTTTGGCCTTTGTTCCGGACAATCTCGTTCCTTGGAACACACAACAATGTTTCAAGCAATTATTTACTTCTTATGACAAAAAACCTCCCGCCTTTTTTCGCTATAACTTCCGTGTAAGTAATCAAAAATAGATAGACGCATATTCTTTCACATGGCCACATTTGGGTACATACTTTTTTGTAATTAAAAGGCCGGTGGTCGTAAAATTTCAGTAAAAAAAGCGCACATTCTAGACATTTTATTCCGATAGCAGTATACACAGTGCTCGGAAAGTGCAGAATATTTATGTACAGTGTGGCCACAAAAGAGCTCGATAATGTTGTATTACATTGGGCGAACCTTTTTTGAGATGGAGGTCGAGGTTTGTTATGTCAACGAAGAAAATTAGGTGCCACTTCCAGTAAGTCCCTTGTCTCAAACGACATTCTCATTGAAGTCTTGAACTTGTACGATACAATTTTATGGATCCGTCTTTAAAGTTGGAGAAGTAATAAAATCTCGTAACGCTGTAGACAAATTCGCATTGACCTACTTGTTTACGACTACGGCCATGCCCTCTATAATCAAAAAGTGTTTTTTTGTCTAAGAGGGCATCCATTTAATCATTGGTCCGAACGTAAAACTTAGAAAGAAGCCGTTATCTGCGCGATTTCAATGGGAACGTGGTAATTTTAACTGTATACGCCACAATAAAAAAAATGTAAACCTATAATTTCGCTAGGATCTGTATATTTCGGATCGGCGGCGAGAGGGGCACGTGTTTTTGAGTTTCCCGTAAAATCCGCAACGTACGCCGCCCCATGCGACATTTTTGTAGTATTTTTAGAACACAGCCGTGGGGAGCGTCGCCGGCGTCGTTCCAAACTCTAGACGCCTCCGTTTCGCTCAAGGCAGCTGCCCATTCACACTATCCTAAAAGATTCGTTTAAAATTATACCCGTCGCATAATTGAATTAGTCTTCTTCCCAGACTATTCCAATGAAAGTGGCCGAGTAGGAGTAGCGTCCTAATTTATACATTCATGTAGCTCTAAAAATAGACGCCCTAATCAGAACGTATTCACGGCCCATTCTGGCAAAGCTCCAACTCTGATATCGCGCATTTTAAGATTTTCGATATTCGAGCCACAAATATTAAGGAAGGTCATGTCCAATGCCTTTTTGTTTTGGAAAGCAAAGATCGGGAGACGGCGAGAGGAATGAGAAATAAACGTATCTCGCGTTGGAGATGTAAAAATAGCGCGGATTCCGTAGTTCCTCCGAGGATTTTCTAAAAATACGCCGGAGGTCGAAAATTTTCGATGAAATTAAAATCGCTCACCTTGATAGTTTTCGAAGTCCATTTGCAGATACGAACGTCCAAATTTTTCCCAACTCAAGCCAACCATCAACTACACACGCGTTTACGGCGACAGACACCGCGTCTTATCAAAAATATGATATGATAAAAATTGTAAATATCGTAACCCAAACACCATTCCGTAGTTGAGGTCCGGAACTGTCTGTACTTAGATAACGTTAACAGGATCCAAAAAAACAAAAGCGAAACCGTGACCATTCTGTGTAGGTGTCAAATCTTTCGAGAAGCCAAATTTTGGCAAGATTTTTTCAAAATTCTCGATTGGCATTTATTTGCTATAACGAATATCAAAGCCGCGATGTTCCACAAGGCAGTGGGTCGGGGCCCCTTCTATTTTATCCTCTACATAACAAGAATTTCAAATACTCGTATATGTCAAATACGACTGTTTGAAGCATTATTGTACACGGTGCACCATCTAAGGCGCCTCGGATCCTTTACCATAGAAAATATTATTTCGGTTTTTTTTTAAATGCGCTTTATCTGCACAAGATTTGTGCACAATTTATTGTTTGTATTGTATAAATTAGTGGTCGGTTATATTCGGAAATTTGCATTTTGATTTTGATGAAAGTAACTTCCTGAAGAAATCGACCTACCAGACATATTTCCATAGGCAGATTTGTATTTATTTGATTTATCAATAAGGACCTGACCCAAGCAGGGGATCGGGGTTATTTGTTTCAGTGAGTGCACTTAATTATAATATTTTCATTCCTTTGACTTGAAATTGTTATTTAATAATCCAGGTGTATGTGTATTAGTGAACAGGAGAATGTACAAGTAATTTATATGCTAAAGATAAAATCCCTAGACTAGATAATGTCAAATTTAGCAGGGACGCGCAATCACGAAATAGGGATTGCATTCGTTTTTATTTTTAGATTTCTTTTTACGAGCCGGACTAATAATGTATATACAAAAAAAATGGAACTGGATCGCTTTTGTGTCTATTAATATATTCAATCAAATAGTCTTATAAGTATTTATTAGAGTTCGATCGAACCAGAACGTTAGATTTTGAATTACCTACCTACAGATCTTAGAAGGAGATCAGAAGTCAAACTTTCGCAACGTTAGGGGTATAAAAACAATTTGTTTACTGAGCTAGCCGTGGGAACCACAAAAACGAATTGTTCTGCCTGTGACATAGAAATTCAATTTGATTTTATGCAAGTGGCGTCTTCGGGCCCTGTAAATGTAACTAGTTAGAAGGAGGGGGAGGAGGCATTGGGAAGCGCAACGTGACGACATTTGAGCAAAAAATTGGATAAAGCTTGAGAGGATAATTTTTAATAGAAAATAGAACTAAAATTTAAGGAACTTGAGATAAACTTCGCTTCAGAACAAATGCAGAAGAGAACTTCAGGAAAATAAAAAAAAAACTGAACAGATACTTAAAATGAAGGATTTGAGAATAACAAGGCGGAGAACTCTAGAACTTGAAGGAAAAAATAATTTAAAAGAATAAATCCAACGTGCCGAAGAAGAGGGAGCGCAATAAAGATGAGTGACAGGAGGGGCCAAAACAAATAATTAATATAAACATAGCATATCCCGCATATTCCAATAGTTTCTGGAAATTGTAGCAATTGTAGCGATTATCGGAGGAATTGCAGCAATTGTAGCAATAATCAGGCGATTGCGATAATCATAGACTGGTGCACCTTTATAAAAGAGCATCATTCCAATCAGTGGCGGTTTGTCCAATAGACACAATGTCACGAAGCACCTATTTTCCGCGTCAAAGTTTACCTACTTTTATGACCACGCGGTACGTGTACACCCGGTATCTAGAAGCGTTTTAAGTTGAGCGCTTCGTTACGAAAAGTGTGGTGACGTATTTGTGTAGGTTCAAGAGTTGAAGATAGAATCTAAAGGTAATTGATTTAATTTCTAGAGTTGTGTTTCAGCCGCCCGCCGTTACCGTAAACAAAAGCTGTAATTAATCCGTCGTTTGCAACCGTTCCCGTTAAGATATTTCAATTATTTTTGTTGCGTCCGAAAGCTCTTGTGATTTAGAAGACGAGGGCAAATGAATATTTTAGAATATGTCAGTCATGTTAAGCCATTGTTAGCAAATTTTTGTTTCCTATGGCAATTCAAAACGAGCATTAAAACTGAAAGGCAATGCAGGTTTATGCCGATATCAGTTTTGATAAGCGACCTTTATGCCGACCTAAGGAATTCCAATTAACAATGAGTTACTAGACTACCGACCTTAGACATTTCAATCTGACCAATTAAGTACGTGCAATTAACAGTATCAGTAAATAATTGTTGCTCAAACAGCATCCAATTAAGTCGCGAGGGGTCTTAAAAGAGGCGCTCTTAATTTATTTGAATAAAGACCAATTACAGATTTTTAGGACGTTCGCAGGCCGCACATTTAATTAAGTTTTAATTTTAGATGTTTTATAAAAGAGGGGATCCTTTGGCAACCGTGCCGTTTGATTTTTATTTTGCATTACCGCTTTTGTTTTTTCTTGCACAGTAACTTCTACTGCCCCGTTTTATTGCAAGGTAAGCTTTTTGATAGTTCCTGTTCCATTAATTACGAAGGGGGGGGGGGGTATTGTTTCGCTTTCATGCATTTGATTTTCCATAGACACCGCTAATTAATTTTTATTTTGTTGCTTTCACTCTCGCTAGGGAGTTTGCCGTAACTTTTTTTTTAGTTTTTCCGAAGTGACCGCTGCCATTTGCTGAACTCCTCCGATTACCGGAGTTTCTGTTTTCCCGAGGTTTCCGGAACCGTCCCGCAAACCGTTGTTACCGGCAACCTTGACCAGGAGCAAAGTCATACCCCTTGGTGGCGCTCAAGTCCGTCCGTTTTTCTTGTAAATTAAATTATAATCATTATTCCGCTAATGCTTATTTAATCTTTCATGCCATTTGTGCGCGAACATACTATCCAAGTTCCAAAGGGTTGGGAGTAGTGTACAATTGCCGTAATTATATTATTTGATTGTTGTGAATATTCGGAAGATTTCGAGAATAATCGGGAATTTTCGGTAATATTCATGTTCTACAAAATATACTACACTATTCTATACTAATTACAATACACCGATGACGGAATCGATCTTTTAATGTAGAAATATGTTTATTAAAAACAATAAAATGTATGTATGTATGTATATGAGTTTTAAATGCAAGTTTATTAAACATACGTACCTGTACATCAAAAAGAAAAAACTTTTTTAAATACTGCACCTTCAAAACAAAACTCTAAAATTCGGACAAATTAAAGAAAACCGAGAAAAAAATAACTCAATAATTCAAAAATAACATTGAAAGTTAAAAAACTTCACAAAAATCTAAAAATTCCATGATTAGCTAACACTCCGCCCGCTATAAAATAAAAATAAAATAAATAAATAATTCAATATTTAGAAAACTAGCCAATAGAACACCGTGTGTCATAGCACATAGAAAAAACCTACATCAACTTGTTCAATGTTTTGTTTTGAAGATTTACTTTTGCGTGATACGATCTACCCGTGTAACAGCGCGCATCCTGACAGCACACGGCATGCTAGATTTCATAATAGTTCGTAAGGAAAATAATTTTAGGGAAATTTGAGGTGCAAAAGAAGCTCGAAAGGGCAAGGGGTGTCGAGGAGAATTTGAGAAGGGCTTCGGGAGGTTTAATACCAAAGAAGATTTTTAATTTTTTTCCATGGAACATACTTATTGAAAAATTAATACATTTTACTCTAAACCATTTGGGCGCTATCGAGTATCGACCACCTACAGAACATTCCTTATACAAAGGATAAAGGATACACGACGCTATATCTTTTAGGGCTACTACATAATATTGTCTTATCCATTGAGCATTGGGATTATATCAAAAAATCACAGTGCGCGCCTTTATCTATGGAAGCAGAAGCTTATCTGTCCATAAAAAAACAAACGGTAGATCTAGTTGATTAATTTCCACCAGACGTCGCCCTCCTCCCTCATCGTCGATATTGGAAAGAGCAAATTAAATATTTTGCTTGTCCGTCGCTTATAATAACGGAATATTAAATAATTTGGCAGTGAAGAGAAACGACGCAAATAACTGCACCTTATCTAATTGCATTTAACGCTACATCGAACTGCAATGTTTTAGTGTCGTTGGCAATAGTCAATGGTGCGCGACGTGACTGCGAATACAATAACAGAGATGATGAAATTGAAATTATACTAAACAATCAGAAGGGCAATAAGTTTAAGCATGATCAGTCAACAAAATTATTAATTTGAATTGCAAATCGCACGCGAGAAATGGCGTCTCCGTTCGAAAACAATAACTCTGCGCTAATTTATGAGCACGACGCGGAGGCGAATTTAATAATATTATAATTAATAAGTACACAACCGTTTCGGTATTATTTGGTCAGGCAAGAGCGTGATCTACGCCGTCTGCGGCTTTGCCCATTTTTTGTTCGGTCGGTAAAATCCCTCGGGGGGGAACCGAAATCTGTGGGATTTCAAAGGGATAGTAGTACATTGCGCTACATATGATGTAATTTGATAATGGTTGGGTAATTACCTTATGAAATAAAGCAGTGCCATTAATCTACCTACGCTATGTAAATATAAATAATGCACTTGGTAAGTAGACATGCGATATTTTATTAAATTAATGCTCTCCTACTTTATATACAGGGCGATTCGCATGTTTTTCAAATAAACCGAGGGTCGCAGGAAGGTACCCTTTAAAAGTGCACAAAATTGCATTTCTTCTAGAGAACCATAAAGGGGCATCAAGAATGACAGTTTTTGGTTTCCAAAATTCCCATCCCAAGATGGAGGGGGCGGAAAAAATCTGCCTTATGAACGTGATCAGAATTTGAAATTCCGTGTATTTCTTTGATTTAATTTATGAAGAAAATTTAGTAGTCATTACAGTTTTTCATATGGCGACTATGGCTAGTACAAAACGCAGAACTGCCCCTAAATCACACTTGACTGCGTTAAAAGTTCGCGAACCCCTTTTCAATAACGTTACAGGTGCTGTTATGTGTGTTGCCTATGCTATAGTTTTGCAATACAATCGACATTAATTTTACAAGAGACTGTAGGTACAACAGTCTATTCTGCTTTAATGAAAACATTTCACTATATTACCGTCAGCCCATCACCTTTGGTCAATTATGGAATTTTTGCAAATGACTACTTGAATAATGAGGGTTAATATCGATAATTACACAGCCACCGTTGCGTGAACACCCTGTATAACATTACCAGTATTGTCCATATTGATATTGATCGTAGCGATAGCGGAAATTGGATACCTTTCAGAGTGAATCTCGATGGAAATTCGTTTCCTCTTGTAAAATTGACTTACATTCTGTCGAAAATAATCTGGCGCCTATCCTCATCTCGTATTACGCGTAACGTCTTTATTCCCACCGACCTGTAACAGGCATGAGAACGCGCACAAAATAAACAAAAAACAACAAAAATACAAAGGGGCAAAGTTAATGCCATCGTATAAACAAAATCAAAACATAACCTCACTCACCGCAATAACACGTATTTAATGAATAAACGAACACCATCTAATCGGCATGGGATAATCGTGACTTTCGGCGAAATGAAAGAGGCAAAACGTCCCCTCGCGGGCACCAGAAATGCGAAACAAAACGCGCAAAAAACAAACTTTAGGCAACGCGAGAATAACATAGAATATGGGATGATACTCAAACGGACGTGCGGATGACGACGAGCGAAAAGAGAAAATTTCGCATAGCTGGAAAAAAGATCCTTTCTCCGCTTTAAAAACTTAAAATTGGCCTTAAATGGAACGCAACAAACGTGCCTCCATCATTGCGCCGTCCATAATTGGATATTTTGTAACGCAGAGCGGAGCAGTTAATCAATAAAAAGTTAATAATTAAAAATTTATAACTTTAAATCGGCGCGAACCGGTGGCGACATCTGACGAAGCCAACCGCGAACGTTGGCGGGATATTGATTGTACACCTTACTAGTTTTGGCGCACTGATGAAATTTCAAATAGGAAGAAATTACGCCTTATTTCCCACATTTTCTCCCCAAAACATGCATACACCTACCCTGCGAATTTAATAAATGGGATTTTTTCTAATTAGTTCTAAAGTCGGCATTTAAATACCGTCAAAATTTGATGTATTAACTATTTTATACGCAAATGTCCTCATTTTTCCATCCTCGTGTCGACTTGGGGTTTTTGCTATATGAAAGTTTGAGTTCCAGATGTGGAACTATCAAAAATTAACGGGTTTTTGCTTTTTGAAAGCGTATGGGTTTCAGATGTGCAACTAAGTATTAATCAAAAATTAATTTTGGCGTCTATCACTTTATTTCACCAATTTTCATGGGAAAAAGACCAAACTCGATGCCCAAGGGATGATACATGTGTATTTTAATTGGCGACTAAAAATATGCCAAAATCGTTATTTATGTATCCATTTTCTTGGGAAAAAGGCTTGAAGCCCAAGAAGTATTTTTAGCGCCGAAAATATTTTTATCCAAAAGATGTTCGGCTAAAAAAATGTGTTGGGAAAAGACCAAACTCGATTGCGCGATACTCACTAAGTGATCCATATGCATTTTTAATGACCAAAGTATATTAGCCAAAAGATCTCAAAATCGATATTAATTTCCATAAGCACAATACGGCATCTGGAGGTGCGAACGAGCTGTACAAATCAGATTTGGATTTGCGCATGCGCAAACTTCGCAATGCCATTTTTCTTATTTATGTAGACATTTCTTTGAAACTTTAACCACAAATGTTTGCAGTAAAGATACGCATATCGCATAAATCAGATGTGCGCATGCGCAGACGGCGCAATATAAACTTTCTTATTTATAAGAATATTTATGCCATAACTAATTTTTCTTTGTGCACACAAATAGTCCGTTACATGACCTTTCGGGAAGTACTGATCAATTCAAGGAAAATGCCCTAAAGTTACTCGCGGTAAGGCGAAAATCTTTTTCCCATTTTTAATTCAAAAGGCAAAGTAATCGGTAAACAAATATGGCCTTTTAGGAGGTACTGATAAATGCATGGAAAATGCGCTAAAGTTACTCGCCTTAGGGCGAAAACCTTTTTACCTATTTAATTCCGGTACGCGTCAACTCACCAAGGGCGACTCGCCACCGGACCACTCGCCACCGACAGACTCGCCAACGGGACAACTCGCCAACGCGACAACTCGCCAACGGGACAACTCGCTACCGCGACAACTCGCCAACGGACGACTCGCCACTGCGACAACTCGCCAACGAAATATTTTTCCCTGTTTAATGTGTCGTTCAAATAACGATGTGATTGTCAAATTTTCTGTTCAAATAATAATTTGCAGAAGATGTCGTTATATCAAAATGCAGTAATAGAAACAGGTATAGGCGGTTGGGTCTTCATTCAAATATTGACTACAATTTTTCGATAAACTTTTTTTACAAAATTAGGGAAATTGACTATTGCATTTGTGGGATGCATTTGTATGACATATTAAACAGAGAAATATATTTCGTTGGCGAGTTGTCGCAGTGGCGAGTCGTCCGTTGGCGAGTTGTCGCGTTGGCGAGTTGTCTCGTTGGCGAGTCGGTCGGTGGCGAGTGGTCCGGTGGCGAGTCGCCCTTGGCGAGTTGACCGTGTCCCTTTAATTCAAAGGGCAAGTCATCAACAAATTTTGCAAGATTCATAGGAAAGAGAGAAAGTTCTTAATAATAATCTAAAAATTTGGCAAGATTCATATAAAACAAAGGATGTTCTCGTGTCGGGTTCCCTCCTTTTACATAAACGACGAAAGTAACCGGGAATTTTGGAAAAAGAGTACAGCAGCCGTTTTCACTCAAACTGTGCTTTTTTATAATTCAAATAGCGAAATAATGGAAAACTCATAGCAAATAAAGAGCGCGCTCCCACCAGATGCGCTTTGTAACTGCTCTTAGAACTCAAAAAGACTCCTCTTGATGCCTCTAGACTCTAGAAGCCACACTCTTTTTAACCTTTGAACGTTCTCTAATACTCTGCAACAGTTTAAAAGACTGCACATTCCCACGTTTCAACTCTTAGAATAATTTACGTGTCAAAGCGTAACATAAACACAAACGAGGCCAATGAATATAATATAGCGAGTACCCCAGACATCGTGGCGCCAGCAAGTCGATAAAAGGTTACTCACCAGCGATAAGGAATGAAAGCGGATGCGAATCATTCTTTCCTTGATATATAAAACGCCTTCTACACTCTTCGAAAACGTTCCATGATTTTTTCTAGAAACTTTCCGTTTGCTTTATAAGCAAATTTAAAGTTCCAATGCTGAAGTGATAAATAGTTCGCGCTCGTGTTTACATGTTATAAATTTGAGATCAACTGAGTGATAAAACAATGATTAACTATTATAAATCAGTCTATTTAAGAATTCATTAATAATTGCTTGTAAATAAATAAATCACGTAATTAAATTTACATTATACAACAGTCACTTTATAGTCTAGACGCAGGTCCGAATTTGACGGAATTTTCTTCAGCGGAGTTCTTTTATCCGATGAGTTTTAGGGGAACACGGCATACTTTTAAATGTATTTTGTCTAAATATTGTAGGATCTTTTGCACCATTTTGATATTCAATAAACTTTCTTTTGCTTTTCACATTCAATAAGTGTGTTATTTAAGTTCCACTTTTCCGATAATGGGCTTCGGTACGAGTGATGGAACCATGGTCTTTCACAACGTATAGAGGGAATCTTGCTGAGTGCAAGGTTTGTATTACTACGCTGGTGTTCCGAGTTTGTGTTTTTTCCCCTTTTGTTAACGAGGGAGGTCTACTTAGGTACGTCACAGCCTCCTGTTTAAACTTTGGGCGAGAGCCCCAGCATTACTGAATCATGTTTTTTTTTTGCTATAGCGTACAAGTGACTCCGCCTTTATATTATTTTATTAAGTATTTCTGTATGTATTCACGTGAGAGTATATTATCAGTGTAATGTTGCCTTGTATGCGTCGACTAACCAGTTATACCGTGGAGGAAGTACCTCAGGTTCCGATTCTTTGCTGTGTTTGTTGCTCCCTCACCTCGTGCGGACTGCAGCCCTTGTATGTTAGCAATACGAGCAGGTGGGCCCTCTAATTAACATTTCTTCTGTTTAGCAGGGTGGTTTGCTAATTGCTTGTGTGATAATCGACTTTACCTTGAATATCCACTGCTTGCGGTAGCCGATGGTTGAGAAGAGCGCCGATATTTTAATGTTATTATTTTAAGTAGATGCAATTTATCAGTTTACAATTTGCTTATCTCAATTGATTGTATAATTTGATATGTTTGATTTGTGGTTTTTCTTTCTTATATTGTCATATATATTTAATTTTCCTTGTTTTTTCTTACGCACTTCTCTTCGTTTTGTACAATTCTCTTGCCGATTATGTTTCATTTTCCAACACATAAAAGACCATCATGTTATAACATAACGCAGGAGTCCTATTTGTACCAACTCTTCCTAGCCCAATGCTATTTAAGGGATCATGTGTAGATTAAGTGTGAAGCAAATTTGAATAATTATTATCCAACTACCCCTAAATGAGACTTGGTTTTACGCATTACTTTTGCCCAAAAAAATCGATTACGTTATCCTACTGTTTTATTTTGCTTGCGATTGTGCTGCTCTGGGAAAAAAGTCAAAGGTACGGTTTCGATGTCAACGAACTAGAAAATTGCAATTCACCTGGTTGGCCGTTAGAGGTGGTACCCAAATCCCCTTTAAGGAGAAACGGGAGCAAAAATTTGTTGTTTTGTAAAAATTTTGTTTTTGCTGTTGCAAAATCTAATAAAGATGAGAGCAAACAAACATGATTAGGCAACCCATCATACCTTAAAACTATTAAGTACACCGAGCGTGATTAAGCAAGTACCTACTCACCATAAAAAATAAGGGGGGCTAAAGCCGCCTTTCTTCTCATTTTGCAATTCACGTCACGCACATCTCATTCACCCCAAAAAATTATTATTGTCCGGAGCACCACGTAATCACCAATCGCGAATAAAATTGACAGCTTCGATAAGATTGCGGCGCGCGTGCTGATAATGTTTTTTGCAATTATTAGAAAATGATTAGTACTTTTCCTTGAAGTTACGACAACCACCTTAGTAGTTGTATCACGGCCAAGTGACTTATATTTTTAGCACATAATTAACTATTTTGCACTTCGAATTTCATTACGTTGTGGGTGGGAAAGTAAATAAATGTTTGTAAGGCATCGTTTGCCGCGTTACTAATTAATTCGATTTTCTCTGACGGAATGTTTTTAATTCGCCAAAGTGTGGAAAATAAAAAAAAATGATTAGCTTCACATATCTAATGGATTATTAATTGTAGCTTTTGGAAATGGTTGCGCTGTGTAACTGTGTCTACACAAGGACATCGTGTATAATATACAATTTGTACTGTAAACAATTAATTATTTGCCACCTACGCGTTTCAGGAATTTTCCTCGCTCTTTTTTCGAATAATCGCATCACGCGGCAATGAGATGTAGGAATTTGGGATAAAAAAAAACCTTGGCGAAATTAGGCGGACAAGATCGCTCTATTCTTCTAAAACAATGGTCATTGATAGAAAGAGCTCAACCGCAGGTCCGTCCGACCGCCGCAGTGTCCGTTTCCGTTTCCTTACCTCGAAAAGGAGAACCGCTTTCAAAGAAGAAACATTAATGACCCCAATTAGATGCGATAATTGTGCGAGGGATTAGATCAGACGCGTGGTTTACATTAGAATGGCTGAAATAATTAGTAAATATTGATCAACTAAGTATTTGCTTTAAGCGTTTCTCACTCTCACACAATTAATTTTCTGTTTGAGTTCACAATCAACGGTGGCTGCGTAATTAGGTTGGCATATAATTCCATCACGTGTTTATTTGTTAATGAAAGTGGGCCAGGTACGGCACAACAAAAAGCAAGAAAATTAAGCAAGAAATGTGTACGTGACCGTGGCCCTTTTTTCCAAACTTAAAACTGGGCCCTTGTCAGTTTTCTGATCAACATGTACACCAGACCTTATTTTGTAAGTTCCAAATTGTTTTAGGCGTTAGGACCCAAAATGTGTGAGGCTACGGTTACAATCAATTAGTCTTAATTACTAGGGGCGATTATATAACAAATTCTGTATTAAATAAATGTTATCACTTATCACCTACTACAGTGATAGGTACATGTGTTCGTCAATTGTCAAACGCACCGGAACTATGGGAAAGATAGCTATTATATACAATTATTTTCTTTCATTTTGGCGTAATTACCAGAAAACAAAAACATTACGACGAAGCTATTAGGTATTATAACGAGCGATAATACAATCTTAATAGGTTTTACGTGCCCAAACAGCTCAGTCAAATTCCGCAGAATGATTATGATTATGAACGGTTGTAGGCGTTAGATGAATGGCCTTCAGGTGCTTTTGATTTCCATGGTCGATTTTATATCCTTAGTGACATTGTGTGGATGGTTGCGTAAATTGTAAAGATCGGTAGGGAATGATATTCTTACACCATCTAGGTATCTTCTTTGTAACCCGCTAGTTTAGATGTAATTATTGTAGTCATAAGTCAATGAATAAAGAATACCAGGAAGGAGAATATCAACAATATACGTGCGACCGCGATGGCTTTTGCAAATGGCGGACAGTAGTTTCCTGTTCCAGTGGTGTACCTACCTTACAGTTGTAGAAGGATACGATTATAAAGAATTTTACACGAAAACAATCTAAACCCCCATGTGTCTACTCCACCTATGACTTTTGTTTAACTAACCTCAAACTACATTCCGATAAAAAATTTGTAAATTTACATGTACTATGTAAAATAATATTGGTATCAATACTTACACATGAAATGTAATTCCCAAAGATTTATTTTTTTGTGTTTTGGAGCAACCACAAGCACAACAACTAACCATTCTTTTTATTTCACTGCAACAGCCACAACAAAAATGACTCATAAGTGGCTTTTGCAAATGGCCGACTTCCGTCGCACTCTCTCTCGTTTACAACTTGATTAATGCTCCTTCCTGGTATTCTTTATTCATTGATTGTAGTAGATTTTTCATTACGTTAGTTCTATATTTTCGCTGTTACCTATAGTTCTTTGTTTCACCGTTAGAGGCTATAGTAGTGTTAGAAGTTCCTTTTACTTACTTCTTTGTATTGCTGTAGAGTGCACGTTTTGTACCTTTCTGCACTTAATTCTGCCCCCTCCTTTCTGCTTGCGTGAGGTTGTAGTTCTGAGAACTAAGTTCTCTACCTTCGAATTGACTAGATGCTTCGCGTCTACCTCTACAAGGGGTTAGTGTTTTGGCTTTATCGTATTATCTTTAGAGTGATTTCTTTGTTTCTCTTTGATGTCTTGGTGGCTCCATTGAAACTGTGTTTTGCATTTAAACAATTCGAGGTAACGTACATTATTATACAGTGTTTTTCTTAAGACGTATGTTATTTTTTTAACTTCCTCCCCATTGTTTATAGTTTTCTTATTGTTTCTCAACGTTATTTCTTTTGGGTTGACCTACTAGGATATGGATATGGATGATTTCGCATTTTTACTTGGACCCGCCATTTTAGCAAAAGTGCCGAACGACGCGCGAGTGTTTCTACATTACCGACTTGCGAAATGGGGGTTTACAGTATAGTTGAATTCCGCAGTTTTAATTTAATAAGCGTGTACCTGAAACCATAAAACATTTTTTTGGACAGTAAAAGTTTATTTAAAAATAGAGGCTGATTAGCAAAAAAAATAATGAACATGTGCGGTTTTAAAGGTTTATTCAAAACGATATGATTGTGGCGGGCTCTGTGACGTAATAAGCCCGACCAATCAGCTCCTAGAACCATTCTGATGACATAACGACTTGGCAATATTGCAGGAAAATGGCATTTATAACTTGCGTCATCTGTCACAAGCACTTGTCACTTTCGTGCTAGATGCAGTTAAACATCCCTCTCAAAACGTCAAATGTGACAAACGTCTCACTTCTACGTGATTGGTTGGAGGTTTGTGACGTATTTAGTCTGAAGCGTTTCAAATTCGGAGTAAAAACACAGCTTTTCAATAATTTATTTTGGGTTTATTTTACTCGCAAATAAAAATTGAGGACACACGGGTCTTTTTATTTTTAATGTACTTTGTGGATCAGAAATAAAAAATGAAGGCGGGATGACCCCATTCTAACTATCTTAACCATTTGAATCTACTTCATTCTACCAACACTAACACCTACTTCCCAGTTTTGTACTTGGAGACTTCGATATCTGTTTCTGAGTTGGAACCGCAAATATATTAACGAAACCTTGGAGAACATTAGTGTTGTATATCGCTCCGATTCTTAGCTACGCGGTTTGATTACCCCGAAGACTCGGCTCGTATTTTGTCTTGTTTCTGTTTTGAATTGATTAGTTTGCATTGCTATCGAATGGAAATTTAGTTATATTTGTGCATTGTAAAGTGTTTTTTATTGAATTTAATGTCCCGTTTATACCTTCATATCTTGTACGAACCACCCGTAGTTGAACAATTTTTCATTCGAATTATTGGTTCTTTTTGAGTATTAATTATAGCTTTTGGTATATGATTAGCCTCCGTGCCAGACGTTAGCATTGCTATTTCGCAATATTTTATGTGCATCGCGATTCACTAACTCTATTATTTGTTTGTCGTGTTACTACATGTTACACATTTGCAAAACGCGCCCTTCTGAGCTCAAAAGGTTGCGACCCGAAGTTCAAAGGTAAATCTTGTTATTTTCCTTTGATTACATATTGGTATTCGATACAATCAAATTGTTATTATTACATTTGCATGTTATTCACTTAACGATTATAGTTCCGTTGTTTTGATATTAATATTTTTTCTGGCTACCTGTTGATCCTCCTTTTTAATTAAAATTCATTTAAATTCACATTGACATAGCATAATATCTATGTATATATTACAATGCCCTATTTGTCAAATTTTGAGATCATTTGATAGAATCACCATCGATTGTGACGTAAATTATTGTTTATGCTGTAAGTATCAATTATTTTATTCCTCTAGGATCTCTTAATCTGCCTTGTTTCCCCTTTTGGTAAGTATTCCCTTCTTTCTTTTGACATTTACGGAAGACTAAGTGGTTGTTTGAGTATAATAATCCCGAATATTCACCCCGACCCACCTCAGCTTGACCTGAGCTTATCGTGTGCTTATCTCAAGGTAATTTTATTGCTTTTGCTCAAAGTGAACATAATAACTTGCTCCCCTCCCCTCGTACGTTGTGCCATTACATTTTTACATTCATGTGAATTATCTCATTACTTAAGTGGGCTTCCATAATAGAAATCTGCTCTCAGTATGGATACATCGATTATCTTTGTTATGGACATTATCGTTTACCTATCACTTGTAATCGATGGAGGTTCAAAGGCAGTGGCGCAACCAAGGGGGGTGCTTTGGGGCTAAAGCACCCCCCAAAATTCTAAAGAGAAACCGTCTAAATGGATTGGCGATGCTGAATGGTCATCGCGCAATTACTGTTACCAGTGATGAGGTGTTAAACCCCCTAGCACGCAATCCACAAAGACTTGATTTCATCATTTAAATTTTAATTATCTACATTTAAGCTAAATTCGATTGTTATTAATGCATTGTATTAAGCCAAAATAAAAGGTAAGGTTCAGTTTTGTACTACTTCTTTCAGCACCCCCCCCCTCCCCCCGAAAAAAGGGAAAGTACTAAGACAACTCGTAATCCTAGCACCTCCCAAATCAAATTTCTGATTGCGCCACTGTTCAAAGGTCTTCAATTAACCTCAAAAGTCTTTTATTTTTATTTATTTATTTTATTTTATAGTGGGCGGAGTGTTAGCTAATTAGCTACTCTATCCCAAGACTCTACCCACTATACAGTCACAAACAAAAATGCCTTACCTGGGTTTCGAACCCAGAACCCTTGTAGAGACGTTTAATTCAATGTCTTTTATGTTGAACGTTTTTTAACGGTTCATAACGTGACGGAAAGGACAAGTGTGCGGCAACCTTAACAACATGTGGTATTGAATTTGTATTGTGGTCAATACAGGGAAATTTGCACATATACCGCTTCCTAGTCAACGTGAACAAAAGTATGTTTGGCGATAAAAAGCAATAAAACGTGTAAAAATAACGCAAATGTGAAAAAAATTCCATCGATTAAATGATTACCTGTGAGACCATTTCCTCAAGCGCCGCGTTTTATACGGATACGGATATAGGATGTCACTAAGAGAAAGTGAAAAACCGAAATATGTGAAAAAGGCGCATAGTGCAACCAAGCAAAAAAAAAGAAACCAGAAATGAACAAAAAATGGGCACTTATTGAATGGAATTTTTTGATTCCTCATTAATAAATGAGTACCTTGGATCTACTCATGTAACTTATGTAATATAAGGATGATGAGCTTGCAAAGTTTAAATTCGGCGACTGAGAGTGTGAAGTGACAGTAAAATGGCCTAAAAATGAGCACTTGCCAGTCAATCCTGTCATCTGCTTATTTCACCCCCGGCCAAAACTTAGTACACCTACGGATCTGAAACGCGCAATTTTCGTGTAACGCAAAAATAAATGCGCCAAATATAGAAAAATCGATTCACTTGTATATGGGGAAAAGAAATTAAGTCGCCCAGCAATAAAATCGTTCTCTAAAAATAGACGTATAAATAGGTGTGAAAAATCGCCCTTCGGTGTTTCACATTTATATGACGATGTAATAAAATCAATCGTGGGCCGCCGACTAAAATAAGTCCATTAAAATGAAAGGGTAGTATAAGTTAATTAGAAGTTCTAATTGGTAGCTATGATTGTGATCAAGATCAAGCCATACTCTCCAATGAGTGTAATTACCGAACCGCAAACGACAGTATAAATTATCCTTACAATTGGATTAATTAAATTACTTCATTATCTTTTAGACCTAATTGCCGCTTAAAAATAACTTAATCTCAAGGGTCGTCGATTTGGGTGGTTTTAAAAAGGTACTACGCGCAACTAATTTCACTTAACTTTTTATAAGTTGGGGCATTACAAAAAGAGCGTTTGAAGAAATTTCAATTACTGTAAGAGAAAAGCGTTGGCGAGCAGTAACGCAATCGTTTTCAAAATTATCGTCACTTTAGAAAACCTTGGAAACTTTCCGGAAGAGTGGCCTGATGATAATTAGGATGCAAGGTAGGAGTTTAATCATACATATCTTCGCTCAGTTTTGGAGGGAAAATGGCAGTTACATAATATGTTGACCTTATACTTTTAAATTGGTATAGTGTTTCAAACTCACCGCTCATTAAGTGAAATTCCATATCAGCACAGAAATTAATTACTTGAAAACTGTTTTATTATATCGAGCATGTCGGAAACGCGATCGGCGAAAAGCTGTTAACTTGAAAACCTGAGCGACGTAACTGGAGTTGTTGGCTAACCGTTTGTTGTTCATGGCGCGAAATAGTTATAATTCACGTTTCTGCGACCCAATCGTATCGCACTCAAACAGCAATCAATAATCATTACTTTTGATATTTATTGGTCCTTAACGCCGAATCAGCCTCAAGTGAAACTCTATAAATAACTTGCTCGGGAAATAAAATTTCACAGGTGAGAATAAATGGCACTTCAGTTCCAGTGGTATAGACAGTCTCGGTTAAATTAGAAAAAAGTTGGGTACTTTAGGGCTTAGTAAAATTATTCGGAATTCCGATCAGTTCCGAAAATATTCTAAAAAAACCTAAATTAATCATATTCGATTTTATTTTTTCTGATCCTGTTTGACAAGATGTTAAAAAACAAATGACATTCCGAGACTGCTACGTTTCGGCTTTGAGAAACCATCACCAACTTCATATTTTTATATGAACCGGAACAAAGTAGGCACATCTATATTGAGTAGCATTTGTTATTACGAATACAATTATGTATAGCACAAATATGATTTTTTATTATAGGTATGTCATTTAAAGGAACCATCAATAAATTATTTTGACAGTTTGTCAACGCCTACTATACCAAAATGTTAAAAATTTAATATCAAGCTTTTTTCCTAACATATAATAAACAATTTTTAACATTTTTGCTTTACCAAACGGATTCAATGATAGATTTACAATGGCTATATAAAACAAAGACTACGATATCTTTTTTGTTAACGTTTCTTGAAATGAACGTTTGCCCTCTGACCTATAACGAACTCGGCTTTGCTGTCAATGGAAAAAGGGCTTATGATTAACAGATATAGGCTGGACAGAGGGCTGAGAACGGTTGCTGTCTTAGAATCGCCATGCAATTTGAGACTCCTGGGAAAATGTTGAAGATAAAGAATCGTCAGGGGTTGTTTTAATGTCCTTATTGACTAGGAACTTTCGTCAATTTGTAACGAAGCACTCGTTTTCCGCCTTCAAGTTACCAGTTTTAGTGATCATCTGTAGATGAATACCCGGTACCAGGCAACATTTTAAGTTGGGTGCTTCGTTACGAAAAGTGTGCCGAAAGTATTTATGTTGATTCTAGGAGTTGAAGATAGAAGGTACTTAAAAGTACCTAATTGATGTAATTTCTAAGTTGTGTGTCAGACGCCGTTACCATAAACAAAAGCTGTAATTAATTCGCCGTTTGTAACCGTTCCCATCAAGTTATTTCAATTATCTTTATTACGTCCGAACGCTCTTGCCATTTAGAAGAGGGCAAATTAATATTTTAGAATTTCAATTCTTTTTTTAAGTAATTAGCAGGATTTTGTTTCCTATGGTAAATTAAAATTGCAAAGCCATGTAGGTTTACGCCGATATCAGTTTTGAAAAATTCCAATCCGGTCAATTAAGTAAGTGCAATTAACAATAGCTATAAATGTGTTGCAGTAAACAGCATCCGATTAAGTCGCGAGGGGCTCAAAAGAAGCGCCCCTAATTAATTTGAATTTTAAAACCAATTACGGATTTTTAGGACGTCAGCAGGCCGCACAATAAATTAAAGTTTTAATTTTTGGATATTATTAACCGATTACGCCGGCCGGTCCTGAATTTCGTACGTTCCCTCTCCGTATTTTGGGAAGTTTAAATAAGATACACGCTAAATTTAGACGGGATCTTTTGCCTTTTCAAGTTACGTTCGCAAGTATGGTACTTTTTGAGCTTTTCTGTAAGTTTACTTTGGCAACCATACCCTACTTAAATCATCGATCTTTTGAATTTTCGCAAGTTATGTATCGCAATTTTGACCTTTTCCGTAAATTTATTTTGTATGCGTCCCGTTTAATTTTTGCTTTCACATTAAGTTGACCTACCGTATCTACCAGATTTTTTTTTCTATCACAGCACTTCCTACCGCTTTGTTTTATTGCAAGTTAAGCTGTTCCTGTTCCATTAATTATCGTTTCGCTTTCCTGCATTTGCTTTCCCGTAGATACCGCTAATAAATTTGTGTTTTGTTGCTTTCATTCCCGCCGTAATTTTTTCGAAGTGACCGCCGCCAACTGAGCAATCATTATACCAAAAATGAACGCGATTTCATACAAAAGGTTAACGGTATCAAATGCATGAGAATCTGCATTAAGGTTAAATCCAGTGAACTTCAAAATCAAAGATAGAAACTCACAAAAAATATAACATTCTTCAATTATCAATTCAATCAATTATCTTCCAAAATGGCAATATTTAATTTTTAATTGGTTAATTTCTTTTATACTACCAATCCCAGATAGATTTTAAGGTCAAGTACCTCTTATGCATTTAAAGCTGCATATACAGCAATATCCGTGGGTTTTATCGCACCGAGCTAAGAAACTAAACCTAATATCTTCATTAAAAGGCTGTAATTTGAGCTGTACTCTCACTACCTTGACGGCTAATGTAATTAACGAACACAAAATGAATATGCAGAAATGACGCAGATCCCGTTGACCGCAATCATCCAGATAAATTCTTACATTATCAATAGCAACATATTTTCTTGAGAATTTCTACAGCCTTAAAAATTATACTTTATCTATTTCTGGCAAATAAAAGTTCTCGTCACAAATCATTGCATCATTTTTAAATTTACCAGAATTGTACATGGTATATGTATACAGAACACTATTTTAGAAGGACTTCAGATTGCTTCTCGCAAGTTTTCATGATAACGCTGTGGTTTACACGCAGTGATATTTATTAAGAACACATAACACAAAAAGCAGGAATTGTAGGGTCGCAGAACACTTAACTTATGACAGTTGCATCTCTTCTTACTCGAGCAGCGCACTCTTGACAACATAGATTATGTTTTAATTCAAGGGATTAAATGAAAATTTAATTTAATCGCTGGGGAGCAAATGAACAACCCCTAAAAATGGAGATTAAATAGCAGTTTGATCCGTAAGTGCAACAACTAATTTAAATGACAGATGGGTAAAAAATACTACTACGCACAATTATCAACTGTGGACTACAACACAAAAAATTAGAAGACAATTATTCCGTTCTTACAAAACCTAATCATACTCAAACGGCATGCGATTATTATATAAATGGCACAATACCTTATGTTCCTTTCCGCAAAGGGTTTTCCCCTAAAAACTCGTGGTGAAATAATAACGTTCTGCTAATGCAGAGTTGCTGGGATTCTCGAGGATGTGTAAGGTGATTGGTTGACAATCTTCCAGGTAATATCTACTTATGTATCTTCGTCGACGGGAAATACTTTCTAACAGTTCTAAAGATGTCTTCGGAAAGTGATCAGAGAGCTGGTATCCCCTTTGAATTTGTCAGCTACTATTGAATTACATAAAAATATAAACCATAAACCTCGTGTAATTCAACTTTGGCATTTCTGGTAGGGGGCGCTGTAAAGTAAACGATTTTCACATATGCATTTCATAATCGCAGGCTGATGATGAAATAAACTGTTATTTCCAAAGTCAATAATTAGTGCTATTGTTGACCATTTATTAATTATATAAATATAAGTAAATTCGTACATTTGCTCGGTACCGACCATTTGACATTGAGTTGTTAACTAAAAAGTGATTATGAGCATCGGTGTACTACTACAAAACTCAAAACATGTATACCAATTGCGGCAAATGATAAGTGCATCTCGTAATGAATAATTGAGCGAGCAGTGGCAAAATGATTTTTTAATAAGATGAAAGTTATAACATATCAATATCGATTATAGTTATACAAATATTAATACGAAATAAATTCTACTTCTTAATAAAAATATTTATTGGAATACACAGTATGTAATAAAAAATATTAGTTGTTGAAAAGGAACATTTCTATAATTTCAAATTCTTTGTAAATACATCGTCACTGTGTAAATGAAAATCCCATATAATCTAACAAATGTGTACGTACATAACTCTAAAAACATTTTGTAGTTGCTAAACATCAAGATTATGAAAATTCTAAGTGTCACACATCTTTCTTGTGCATAATCTTTTAAGCATTGAGTAACACCGGAGCTGCGAGTTAATATACTTACACAAAATCAAACACATTCCCATTTCTTTTTTGTTTTTCTTCTTCTTTACGAAAAAAGGAAATTAGAAACATTCAGTTTTCTTCTACCTTGGTAATGCAAATATACACGTAATTTAAGCAGATTCTCTTTTCTAATACTGCTGTATACAATTTGAAAACGAAAATTAACAATAATAATAAAAAGATAAAATAACAACAAACAACAAGCTGAACCGATCACTGTTTCTGAAATGGTCGACTTCTCGCGTTAAAATGAGGCTGAAAACCTCTACTGCTGTGCTGAGGTCTCGCCACGTTGAACGCCCAAGGCGGCATTGGAGGACAGAAATTTGGTGGGATGGTCGTCGCCATCGTTAGCGGGGGGTTCGAATTGAAAGGAGGTATTGGAGCTTTCGGAAGACCTAAGTTGGGCGGGTAGAGCGGCTGATATTCGCTAGACGATGGCACGTAGACTTTCGAGCTACGCGCCGGCTGCGTCTTCGGTACCACCCCACCACCGTTCGGATTGGATTTTAGGGGTTTTACAATCTTGGTCATCGGCGGCTTAGGTACGTTCATTATCGGCGGCGGGATTACCGGCAGGGTCACCGGGTAGCCGCCGGGAGGCGGGGGCTGCGGTAATACGTGGGGCACGCCCGGAAGGGGCGGTATATTCGGGGGTCCGAACGTGGATGGCACAAACGGTTGGGTGTTCGGGGGAAATGGCGGCATTGGGTGCCCGAATTGCGCATTGTAGGGTTGCATGCGAAGCACGGCCGGTCCCATGCTCATGTAGCCGAAATTCGGAGGCGGAATCGGGTAGCTCGGCGGCGGGAAATTTGTAAAGCTAGAACTGCACTGCTGACGAACTTGGTTGATGTTGGGTGGGGCGAAGTAGAAAGTGGGCTGAGTGGTTTGCGGTACATATCGTTTTGGTGTCGGCTCGTACGAATCGCGCATTTTGTGACGTGCCGTGTCCACTTTATTCTTGAGATTCATAGCCGTTTCGAACATCCGGTGCTTTTCAAAGCTGTTTCTCTTGCGTTTCTTGTCGAAGATGTCCTTCTCATTGAGGTGCTGCTTTGAGAATGTGTACTCCGTCTCGTCATCCGAAAAATCGACAAATTCAACTGGTACTTCATTATCTCCCTTCCAGGAGGCATCACTGCCCTTGATTCTGGAACAGAAGCAGTAACTGTAACTCGCGGTTTTCTTTTTTCTAACACTACACCAGTAACAATTTTATTCGTAACACAGATTCCGATTATTCGTGAAAAGCTTAGACTGCTCTGAAAAGCGCATTTAAGGACCCAGGAAATTCTGGACAGGATCTGGAAGACTCTCAAAATCACTTATGCGTGAGAATGCTCTGGGTGCTCTTCTGAACACGCCTTTCCCGAGCTCTCTAGCGTCATTTTTTATTGTATTATTCTGCGATTCCTAAAAATGCTAATTTTTCTAGAAAATTCGGCGATTTCGAATCCGAAATTGTATTCAAAACCGCGGAATTCTGGAAAACTGCCAGAAATTCAAGAAAAAATCTCTGAATGCAGAGGACATAAAAATAATAATAATAATAATATTTATTATCCAAACAAGTAAATATATACTCAATAACAGGACAATATTCCAAAAAATTGCAAAATCAAAAGTACATGCGAGTAGTTTAGTAATTAATTTAAAAAAAAAAAACACTTCAAGATATTAATAAAGAAAATAAATTATAACTCTAATGATTGCAACAACCGACCCAAACCTTCATGAAAAACGTCTACTGGCGTGGATAAGTCATTAAATAATGAGCAGATTAAATGCACTGGAGATCTCTGAAGCACATTGGTCTTACATCTTGGTAGGTAAAATGGTGCTGGGCATCTTGAGGACAAACGTGGGACGCAGAATCCAATTTTCCCGAGCACAGACGGGCAATCAATTTTATTATTTAAGATATTATAGAGAAATGATAGGCAGAGACGTTTTCTTCTAGTTTTAAGGGGCAGCAGCTCAAACCGTTCACACATTATCTGCTGAGAAAATCCCCTGGGTGGATAGACTCCATCTTTCTTGTAGCATAAGTATTTAACAAGACGCCGCTGGATGTATTCAATTGCTTCATCGTATTTTACATACAGGGGGTACCAAATCAACGCCCCATACTCTAATTTGCTCCTAACCAAGGATGTGTAGAGAGCCTTCATGGTATACGTATCGGTAAAAGCGGAGTTTGAACGAATAATAAATCCCAATGTCTGAGTTGAGCGTTTTACCATGTCGTCCCAGAATTGTGGAAGAAAATCTTTTAATTTTGAAGAAAGATGACATTACGAGTAGATGTGTCTCATTCAGACGTGCTACTTGCCTTTTATGAATACCCTCTTCAGACACTTCATTTTCAAGATATTCGTTTTGACTTCATGTCTCGTCCAGATGATGCATTTTGCTTTTGTAAGTACTCCCCTCCCACAAACTGTTTTTTGAGATATTCGATGTTACAGTTTTGCCATCACCAATGAATATATTTCTTCCAGACGTCCCAATCGCCCTTTGTGAGTTTCTTCCTCCGACAACCCGCTCTTGAAATATAAGGAATTGTAACCATCACCATGATAAGGGGTAGAGCAGAAATTAATTCCTTTCGTTGAGACTTTTCATTAGAGTACCATGAAGGGTAGAACCTCCCCCCCCCCCATTTCCCAAAGTTTTACTTGTCACCACTAAAAGCATGCAAGCATCCGTATTCCAGATCTCTGACTATTTGGTTGTCGTGGGTGACGCATTTCAAAAACAACATCTTAGAAAATAATTCATTCATAAACCCCCTCACAATTAAAGTTAACAATATGTGATGGCCGCCTGGCCGTATAGGCTACCTATTGCAAAAAATTCCAGGACGAGACCATTCTCCTAAAAGTAGTTCAAACCCACAGAAGTAGATCTAGCACATTTTTTTAATTCTTAAAAAATGCGTTAAACATCTTGTAATTATGAGAAAAATGAACAAATTCAGAATGAATCTGAAAAAAGAAATTGTAATTGCAGAATTTTGAACAAAAATTCAGTTTAATAATAATGTTTATTATGTAAAAGTAATTATAAGAAGTCTGAAAGAAAAAAATCAGTATCAGTCTGAGGATAAATTCTAGAAAAATATTGTAGAATTAACAGTAAAAATTCAGTTTGTCTAACAAATAAATTCTAAAAATCTTCTAATAGTAAAAGAAGAAAGAAAAGAAAAGAAAAGTATATCATGGTTATGAAACACACATATTGCAGAAATGTCAGTAGAATGCAGTTCGAATCTATGAAACATTCTAGAAAAATTTAAAAATAAATAAATATATAATATAATAAAAATATATATCATGATAACAACACAAAAATATTTTAGAAGGGGCACCTACTACAAATCAATGAAATGAAGATTAAAACAATTTTTAATAAACATGGAACCCTATTCCATTAACGAATTTTTTTAGAATAGTAGGTAAATGTAATACATTAGGACGTATTTCTTCTTATGCATTGAAAAGACTTCATTTGTATATAGTAAGAAATAAAGAAGTATTATTATTATTATTATTGCAGAATTTCAAGCAAAAATTAGCTTTGAGTTTGCAAAAAATTCTTAGAAAAATCTTGTAAGTCTGAGAATAAAATCTCCAATTACGAGCCAACAAATTACAGAATTACGAGCCAACATTCAGTTTGTCTGAGAAAAAAATTCTAAAAATGTTGTAATTCTGAGAAAAATATCTCATGATTTCGAGACAAAAGTATTGCAGTTTCGAGACAATTCTAGAAAACCCTTGCAATTCTCTGAACATATATCAAGATTACGGAACAAAAATATTGCAAAATTCCAGTCAAAATTCAGTTGTAATCTGTGATAAAATTCGAGAAAAATATATCATGATTACAAGACAAAAATATTGCATTTTCGAAAGAAAATTCAGTGTGAATGTGAGAAAAAAAATCCTAGAAAAATCTTTTAATTCTTAGAAAAATGTTATGATTACGAAACCAAAATATCAGTAAAAATTCAGTTCGAATCTGTGAAAAAATTCTACAAAAAATTTAAAATTCAATTCAATTAAAAAGCCTTTCTCATTGCTACTTATTGAGCTCTACAAGACACCAGTGACAACATTTCGTTTTGGGGAAATCATCGACTTTATTTTTGATATGCCCTGCAAAAAAAGTACACACTGTATTGAGTAGCATTTTTTATTACGAATACAACAGTATACGGTACAGCAAAAAAAAAGTTCGAAACTATTGGTTTCAGCAGGATGGTGCAACGGTTTACAACGCCCTAATCGTGCAAGCATACCTATCGAAGAAATTTCCTGGAAAATGGAAAATTTGCCGTTGCGAGATCTACTGCCCACCTGACCACTCCCCCCTTCAAGAAATTCAATCCCCATGTACGGGCCCCTGCGAATTAAAAACGTTTTCTGACCGCCACGTTACCCTCGGAGTCTTTCAATGTTTACAAGAAAATTACGGACCTGCTCCTTGGTGCCCATGAGATTAAAAAAGTTACCCTTAATTGTTCCGAAATATCCTCGAATCGTTCCTTCCACATCCCCTGCTACATTGAGAGCAAGCTTCAACCCAAGCGCCGTTGAAAGGGGAAGCAATGCAAAATAGTGCAACTGGATACATGACCTGAATATAGAATTTTAGGTAGAATCTAAAAATAAAATAATATATAGGGTGTTCCACTAAAAATAAGTGACACTCAGTATAACTGAAAATGCCACCAGCTTGAAAATATTTTAGATGAGTACCTCTTTCGAGATATAGATAGTGGGACACCCTGTATAATTTTAGCAAATATTTATACCTACAAGTTTAAGAAAAAATCCTGGAATTATGGAACAAAATTTGTGAATTTGGAAGAAAGGCCTCAAGATTTGGAGAAAATTGGATGGTCGTAAGATCAAATCTGTAAATGATGAGGAAAATCTGAGAAAAGGCTTACGAATGTGGAGCACCTTATTCAAAAGTCCCAAACAACTTTGGAAAATGGAAAGCGTGCTACACAGAATTTCTTATGCCAGAAAAGAAAATTTTATTAACAAAAATTAAAAAAAAAATCACATTCTAAGTTAATAAGTCTTGTAGATATTTACTCACTTCATCAGTTCTTTCAAAAACACGTATTGAGTATGCTCGGTGTTTGGGGCGGAATAAACCGGTAGACCCTTGGAAATTCCCTTTGATTCAATCTCCTGCTTGGAATTAAAACGAACAACGTACATAGGCGAAGTCACCTGTCCCATGACGTCGTGAACGTAGCCCAACGGTTGCCTGCCCTCATCCAGAAATAGGAGCGTATCTAGGTCGTACGCCGGCACGTTCGGTAATGACTGGATCGTTACTAAAAGCCAAACACGTCATCTTAATCACGACGGACGCTTAGTGAACTGACCTAAACTATCGACGATACTAGTCACGTTCCCCATTTGAATGCAGTCGGTTTGTTTGAGATCAATATTCAATGTGGATAAGTCCGGAACTGGGGGTAAATCTTTCAAACCGAGCTCGCCTTCGATATGAGTGACAGGTTTACTCGGCTGCTTCACTTCCTTGGCTGCTATTTCAGATTCGGAATCGGAACTACAAAGAAACTTAGTACCTTTTCACAATTAGCTACATGTACCTTTCATTATCAGACGAGTCACTAGTATCCGCCTTCGGGTCGCGATAGTTCTCTTCGTGTTTCTCGTCCGAATCAGACTCGCTAGCTGAATCGATTTCGGAATCTTCGGATGAACTTCCGTACGCCAACAGATTAGACAGGGACTCTGATATATTTGAGGGTCGAATCGGAACCGATGCCGCCTCATCCTCGACCAAATTTAACTGCTTTACATTATCACACAACTCGTCGTTATTGCTTATGTTTTGAATACGGGATTCGTCCACACTGGGTTCAGTCTTGGAATTCATATGTTGTGAGTTTGTATCATTTTGATGCGCCACATTTATTGTCACAGCTGGTTCTGCAATTTGCTCCTCGTTCGAGGTGACTTCGGTCGCCTTCTCCTCCGCATTTGCACCATTTTTCTGGGTAGCTAAGCCAGTTGAACTATCCATTATCACAGCCTACTTGCTATCAAGTAACATTAAGTAATTTTAACTGCTAGTAATGGTCTTAATATAAAATAAACGTCTTTTCTATTTTTCCACTAAAACTAACTCTAGTATCCATCAACACCTGCTTTGAACGTTACGGCAGATAAAAGACATGTGTATGCCACACGAAGCCATTTTCTTTTATCGTGATCACTCAGCGATGGGGTGTGTAACTTTCGTAATTTTTTTTGTACGACGACGCCGCCATCTATCGTTCAATTTCATCACATGCTTACAAAAATAACAAAACCAGTGGCGGCACATTTGTTCTTCATGACCAATCAAACGGAGATATCGGCCCTATCACCAACTTTTTATTATCAGCATAGGGTAAACGTTATCAGACAGGCATCCCGTCATAATAGTTACAGATAACGTTTATTTCGAGCATGTATCATTCAAAATTTTATCATTGAATTTATAAATTCAATGATTTTATCTAAAATGGTCCAAGGAGATTTTATTCGCATTTTGAAACGTTTTATTTAGGAGCTGCAATATTGAAGTGTCAGGCTTAATTGATTTTTGGTTTAGCTATGAGTATTGAGTGACATGTGACAAAACCTCTTATTGAGAACTTTGCCTCTCGGAAGAGCCCTAGGAGAAGTTTTCTAATAATAATGTTTCACGCCAGTCCAGTTCTTGGACAAGTTGTCATCTCGTATTAAAATATATTTCATTACCCCATTTCTGAAGAGTTCACACACCGCCACTGTCAACTTACCTTGCCACCTACTGTTTAGTGACCTTGGGGGGATTCCATTTAATTTGACAAATGACAGATGACAGTTACGATTTTGAGCGTTTGAAAAGTCGTAGATCGTAGTATTTTAAAAATACCTTACGTAACACGCATGGGAAACATAAGCGAAAAAGTGGAAGCTGCGTCGGCTGAAATTACGTCAAAGTCTTCGGCGCCTCCAGCAGAACCCCCGAAAAAATTGAAACCTTGCTGTGCCTGCCCGGAAACGAAGAAAGTGCGTGATGCATGGTAAGTCACTCCGCTTCTTCGCCCCCGAAACTCATCCACTTCGCTTACAGCATCATCGAAAACGGTGAGGAGAACTGTCAAGATTTAATTCAGGCCCACAAGGAGTGCATGCGAAGCATGGGTTTCAACATCTAAAGTGCTAGCTACGTTAGAGACAATTTAGTGTTTAGTATTGCAAAATAGAGTAAATAAACCATGGACGAGGAAGTTAGGCAGGCCAGGGTGGATCTGCGCGAACGATTTCTGCGTTTAATATCAACCTTGAGCAGTATGTAGGTTTCCTTCGTTATCTTTGTTACACAACTTCCTTTGTAGGCGGAGAACAATGCAGTTTAAAATTGTACGACAAGAACGAGTACAAATGTAAAATACGCGCATTTGATCCGGCTTTTCAAAATATGGTCGTAGAAAATTTAAATACACCTCATCCTCTACCACAAGGTCGCGCTATTATCAGATTAAGCGATGTTATTTCAATACAATGTGAAGTGGAATTGTAAATCTAAATTTGCTGTTTATCTACTCTATTTATTGTTGAATAACAAGTATTAAAGTATTTCATTTAGATCTCTTTTCGTATTAATTAAAGTAAGAGAAATGATCATGAGTATACTTTCAGACTTTGGAGAAATGGTTAGGGGTAGCACATTTACAGTCCTTGGCAGAAGGGGAGGTAGAAAATTAGCATCCCTTCGCAAGCGATCTAGGCAAATTTTTTAGTAGTCCCAATTAGATGCGTACCACATATGAACTAAAAACAATTCGTGAATATGAATATATATTAAAAAATTTCATGAATTAAGATTAATAGGTTCATAATTTACATACTAAAAATCAGACTTAATTTAGGACTTATCGTTAGTACAATTGTCAGTTTCGTGTTCAGGTTCATCTTCATCATCCCCAAGCATTTCCTTAAAATTAAAATTAGTGAATTGTACCCATAAATTGTCCTTCTTACTTGTAATACGGCGACTAAATGTTTAGATTCCTCCAACAGCTCCTTACAAACCTTATTCTCATTCTCCAAGCATTCTATTTTGTCTTTCAGTCGTTCATTCTCCTGTAAACTGTCGTTTAGTGATTCACCCCGCTTCTCTGCCAATAAGCGCCAGTAGTCAACGTTCGATTCGTTATCGGAAGTAAGGTCTTCGGCTGTTATTACAGCTTCGCCGGTTTGTACTGCTTTGTGAGCTACCTGCTTCGGTTTCTCTTCGCTGTCGAAAGAGTTGGTAAAGTAATCGACACTAGAACTGAATATCTACTTACTTTGTCAATTTCACCTCCTTAACCATTCGTTTACGAGAGATGAGATTCTCTTTATTGGCAACCTCTTGGAAAACTTTTAAGTTAGTTCTGGAAGATTTGGCAATCTCCTGAAGATACAAGCATAACCTCACATTTTATTTGTCAATTAATGAATTTTTACCTGCGTTTCTTGGGAATCGATTTTGATTACAACTTTATTTGGGCCTGAGGTCTTCATTATATATAAATTGGGTCACCAGTTAAATAATTGAGAAATATATCACTTTATTTATAAAAAAAAGGTTAATTGTAACCGCCAATTTCGTGCTTGGAACTAACAGGGGGGCCAACCGTCCATACCAATCGTCATTTGGTGGCTGCACTCATATACATACAGGGCTGCGCATCAAAAAGAATGTTTCCAAGATAACTTGTGCGCGAAAAGAAACTTTCTTCTTGTAATTTTACCATTTCCATCGTAAATTCGACGTTATGGCGCCTTTAATTTCTCAATACTGTAATAATCTTAAGAGTACCTCGAAGCCAGTATTGAAATCGTGATCTACAGTGGTTGACAAGTCTAGTGGCCAAAACTACAAGCAGACCCACCTAACTTAGAGAGCCCCCCTTCTCGCATTGCTAGACGCAAGTTCTGCTTGCTCGAGATGAAAAAGAAACATATACAGTGACAAATCCGATTGCTTGCGATTCTTTTTTCCTCGGAGATGGTTCATGACGACATCATATTGATAATCCATTTACACGTGAATGCATTTCAAAAATAATCGAAAACGTACTACAATTGATGTATACATCAGAGCGTATCGTATTTTTGTTTCAGACGTAAAGGTGCGTTGCTTAACTCTAGGGATAAAGCACATGAGGGATCCGATGGAAACAAGATATGAGAAGAATTTGAATGGAAAAGCAAGGCAAGGAACAAAAAGAAATGGAATAAAATAATCAGCACAGGGCCATGACGGTCTGTGAAAAACATTTATTCACTACACTTTCACTGTAAATGTAGTATTCATAAGAACTGTTTTTGACAAATGACAGATTGTCTATAATACAAGTTTGGTTTGAACATCCTGTATACAAACAAAACTTTTAGCCAAGCAACAAACCTTTTAATTTTGTGGTTGGCATCACTGCTTTCCAATGGAAACTTCTGATCCATGTGTTTTGCATAAAACACCATAATTTTACTCATTTAAGTACCGTAAGCCATAAAAATCAGTGAAAAATGGGCACAATTGTAGAGAAAATTTCTGCCATTGAAGCAGAGGTAGGTAATTGCCCAAGAATAACACCGGTACGTTTTCTAACCTAAAAATGTCTTTAGATGGCAAGAACTCAAAAAAACAAAGCAACCGCAGGACATTTGGGCTTACTCAAGGCGCGATTGGCGAAATTGCGACGAGAGTTGATCACACCGAAGGGTGGTGGGGGCGGTACCGGTGAAGGTTTCGATGTAGCCAAAACCGGCGATGCGAGAATAGGATTCGTTGGGTTTCCTTCTGTCGGGAAGTCGACCTTGTTAAGTAATCTGGCCGGTGTGTATTCTGAGGTTGCTGCTTATGAGTTTACAACTCTTACGACCGTTCCGGGTTGTATCAAGTACAAGGGTGCCAAAATACAGGTAATTACATTGGGCAAAGTCAGTGCGTGGTATCATTGGTAATGCTTTTAGTTACTGGATCTACCCGGAATCATCGAGGGGGCGAAGGACGGTAAGGGTAGAGGTCGACAAGTAATTGCGGTTGCCCGTACTTGTGGACTAATTTTTATTGTTCTTGACGTTTTGAAACCCCTACAGCATAAGCAATTAATCGAGCACGAATTGGAAGGGTTTGGTTTACGGCTGAACAAACAGCCACCTAATATTACCTTTAGAAAGAAAGAGAAAGGTGGAATTAACTTGAACATTATGGTACCCCAGTCTGAACTTGATTTAGATACCGTAAAAACGATTTTGTCAGAGTACAAGATTCATAATGCGGATATTACATTGAAATATGATGCCACCAGTGATGACCTTATCGATATTGTGGAGGGAAACCGAGTGTACATGCCCTGCATTTATTTATTAAACAAAATTGGTAAATTTAGATGTGTATGAAACAGTAATTGTAATAATAATTCTAGATCAAATTAGTATAGAAGAATTAGATGTTATTTACAAAATTCCACATTGCGTTCCCATTTCTGCACACCACAAGTGGAACTTCGATGACCTTCTGGAAAAGATGTGGACCTACCTAAAACTCGTGAGGATGTGAGTATTTATCTACTTGTAACTGTCACATCATGGTATCGTCTTCTGCAGCTACACGAAACCAAAAGGACAACTGCCCGATTACAATTCCCCAATAGTCCTGCACTCTGACCATACGTCCGTAGAAGACTTCTGTAATAAGCTCCATAAAAGCATCGCCAAGGAATTTAAATAGTGAGTATGTCAAGTGAAATTACATGCCAGTATCGTGTTGTGTTTCAGTGCGCTCATTTGGGGTTCGTCCGTTAAACATCAGCCTCAGAAAGTTGGCAAAGACCATTTATTGGCAGATGAGGATGTCGTGCAAATTGTTAAGAAAGTTTGAACATTTTTTATCTTGTGACAGCAGGTGTACAATATGGTGCAAGTGTGATTTTTATGAAATAAATGATTCTTTGCAACCAACTCTTTTATTTGCTCTTTACCGTCGCCCACAAAGTGTTTGTGAACACATTTTTAGTAAACAGAAATTAGTAAAACATTTTTTGAAATATTAGTTAATTTACTTCTACTTTTGGTCAAATAAATTGGGTGTGGTTCTTGTTATATAATATATTGATGTGCCTCGACTACCCTTCAGTTAATATCCCTCTCAAGGAAAGGGTAAAGGGTCAACAAGTCAATAATCTATTAAAATTGAATTGGTTCTTATTTTCTTAAATATATCGCCTATGCTGTAAGAGAACACATATTAGTAAATGGGGTTGAGGTGGAACAATCATGTAAGGCAAATGCTTAAACCACATTCAACTGCAAGGGAATTGTTCTTTTAAGAACATCATGCATTTGGGCATTGAGGGCGACATATGTAGGGCATTAACATCACTACACCCATATCCGCAGAAGCAGAAGCGCAGCAATCATATCAGAATTAGCAGCAGATTTTACAACACCAACGATGGCGCTGACCAACAGCGGGACACCAACCACGAGCGTCCCGATACACGCAGCCCGATCGTACTGCGTAACTGCGGCAATAACTAGCACCACCACCACCACATCGCTCAACAAAAAACGCCGCTGCTTTCGGCCACTGTAGGTACCCTCGTCGCTAACCCCGCCGATACAGGTGCCGGAGTTCCCTAACTTCGTCCACCACGCGAGAACGCTTAAAAACTGTTGGAACGATCGGCTAACATGGTCCGCAAACTAAGAGAACGACGAATTGGAAAAAAATTAATGAGCATACCAAAATGCGATGACCGCGTCCACCAGAGAACACCCTACCAGGAAAGGAAGGAAACTTCTGAGATACCTCCTCGAGGAGATAAAAGTCGAGCGACGGTATATACGAAGATGGTGACGGACCAGAGCTCCCGAGCTAAGCCGACAGGTCAACGCCAAGCAAGCCGCCCTAAAAATTGCCATAGCCAACTACCATCAGAAACCCATGTGGAACCAGTTTGTAGAAGGAACGGTTGGGGAAACGGGCCATGTCACATGTGTAGCGGATTTTAGGAACATTCACCAAGGCAACACGCCCAGGAGGCAGAATATCACATACAGAGCGCTGTAAAACATAACCAGAGTAGTCCTGGCCTACATCACACGGATTTTTGATTCGGCGATGGTTTTACGAGACAGCGATTATCCATCAGTATGGAAGCGGGCAATGTTGATCATGCTGCCCAATCAGGGTAGTCGAATCAGGAGCCCAACACGAATAAACAGGTCCACCGAGTAAAGAAGTTTCGCATCGCCGCCGGGCAGGATATATTGAAAGGGCCGACTCCATATATCCGATACCTCGGTGTCAACATAGACCGCAGGCTGTCATTTACCAAACACGTCGAGGAGACTGTAGTGAAAGCCCGGACAAGATGAGCCCGACTATTACCCTCAGCTGAACAGCAACGCGCTAATGCAGAAAACCAAGGTGGCGATGTACAAAACCTACGTTCTAACGATCATGACGTACTCATCTGCAGGTTGGAAGGCGTACAAGAGAAACGTGAGCAAGTCGGAAGTGGTACACTCCATCGCGTTGCGGACTACTGTTCGTAAGGAACCAAGATATCCAACAGGCCCTGAAGATTCCCAGCAAAAAACTAAGAAGCAGCGGCCCAGGAAATAAGGAAACTAAATGTACTCACTCCAGTCTCACCAACCGTGCCAGCATATGTGACACTATCAGATGGATTCCGTCATCCGTGCCTATAAAACTAAATGGTGACTGGAGGTGGAAAAAGCATCGCTCCAAGAGCAAACGCATCTCCGTAAGGAGGAACAATAACATCGTTTCCGATGGCGACCCAAGAACACAATAAAAAGCGCCCCAGGAGGATGCTATAATAAGAATAACAAAATGAAGAATAATCAAAAACAATAAGCAGTATAGAAGCCCATGGCTAGAGTTGCTAAAGAAGGGATCAGGTACTGTGGTTCAGGCTCAAGACGTCGCCACTGCACACCGTCAATTCCCGACTCTGAGTGAACCCCGTTAGTCAGGGTCGGCGCCATCCACACGTGGGGCATCCTGTATATATTTCGTATATTATTTATCTATTTATTTATTTATTATCCCTCTCTTGTTCTGGGCCCTCAACAGGCTTGCGCCCAATTACTGAGTGACCCGCATAATACTTTTTAGAGGTTCCTCTGCAGAAGGTCTTCAGTTGTTCTATACTACTCCGGTATTTACCTTACGAATTAGGAAAACTGCAGGAAAACCTAATTCGGAGTAGCCGACAGAATGCTCGAAACTGGTCTAAGGTAATTTCGATCTCTGCCACAGCTGAAAAATTCACCTCAACCCAGGTTTGAACACCCGACCTCCGGATTTATGGTTCAATGCTCTATCACTGAACCATAAATAAATAAATAAAGGTGTGTAAATAAATTTGTAGTATACATTTCCAACCTCGGATTTGCCGTCCAATAGTTTCGCCGGCATCTGCCGAGTAACAGGGTTTGTTATCATAGTCGATTCGGCGCCGCCTGTAACCCCGTTCTAAAAAACCGCTCGAGCGACGAGCGATATCTAATTGTCTCAAAAATGCTCGCGAGCATCGAGTTGTTGGAAAAAAACGCTCGCGAGCGGCGCTTAATCCATCAGCGCTTGATGGCGGTTAAAAGCGCTCACGAGCGAAAAAAACGCTCAGGCGCCGTTAAAGCGCTCGGCAGAGGAAAAAAAGCTCGCGAGTGGAAAAAGCACTCGCGGGCGGAAAAAGAGCTCACGTGCGGAAAAACAGCTTGTGACCGGAAAAAAACGCTCATGAGCGGAAAAACCGCTCGTGGGCAGAAAAAAAAGCGCTCGAGCGCCGAGCACTTTAAGTAAACGCTCGAGTATCGAGCACCAAGCGCAGCTCCGAAAAGTGCTTTTTCCGCTTGGAGCGCTATTTCGAGCGGTGTATAAATATGGAACCCCAAACTACAAGAAGGCACTGAAGCCGGTGGCGCACTGGTTGCATTGTCGACTGCTATTCGGGAGGTTGTCGGTTCGAAACCCCTGCCGACTGTTATCTGTCTGGAATTCTGTCAGAGGGGTTTCCTCAGGCGCACGCAGCTTTGCATTATAGCATTATGTTGAAATCTACGAGGCGAATGCTGGAGCAGTAGGTACTCTTCCCTCTCTGCAGCCTAACGCCGTTCCTACCGTTCCCATCCTTAACTTTACCTATCCTAATTTTCACGAATACGAATCAACCGATTTAAAAAAATCAAATATCAAAATAAAGGACTTTGAAAGACCTTTCAAACAAGCTATTACTCGATACCACTTGCCATTTGAAACTTTTAAGGGAATGGCCCTGGGGTGCAGAGGGTGACAGGGGGTGAAGTTGATTTTGGTTAAAAAGTTGTTCCCCTCAACAAGTATTTTTTCCTGTAATCAATGATTTTCGATAAATACGTGGTGGGAAGTATTCAAATGAACACCTTGTATAAAATTAGCCCTGTGGTCACTAACGTTAAATGTGCAGGTTATCTGTAGAAAACGTTATTTTGCCCATACTAAATAACACAAAGTAGGTAACGTTTTTTGGCAGATAACGTGTATCGTAGGCCTCGGTTTGATACGTTTTTTTACTACCCGCACGTTAGTCAGGGAGGTATTGCATTGGGGTAAAAAACGACCTCCCACTTTTTGATGGGAATACATGTTTTGAAGCACCATGAATCCGAATCAAACAAAATGATGTCGATCGGTCTGTCTCTCTGACTCTCATTTCCGGCTAAAAGACTGAATCAATTGGAACCAAATTTCGTACAAATATTCTTAGACCTACAGGGATAAAATCGCGCCTGCGCAGGTCTGCGGGTAGTATCTGTGCTAACCACGGAATTTTTTGTTAAGTATAGCAGGTCCGTAGCCAGAATGAAGTAGCAGGGGTGGCAGGCATTTTTACAAGTGGGGCTTAAGAAGTTTTTTATGAAGACTTTCCCTGTAATTTTTGTAGAGGAACCATCAACTGTAATTTCAAGTGGTGGCAAGACCACGTTCTAGGTGGTACTCAGCCCTACCTGGCCACCCCCTTGCTATGGGTCTGAAGTACAGGCGTCGTCGTATATTAACAATTCCGAAACTGGCTGATTTGCTTGAAATTTGAAACATGAAAAGCTTTTTGAAGCGATTCGAAAATGGCAGCCTTTTTATCAATAAAATTGATATTATTTGAATTACGTATAACTTTGTAAGGGACAGACCGATTTCGATGAAATTTTGTATCAGTGTTACCGCCGATGGTTCTGACAGCTTCTAGAAACGATTGGAAAATAGGAAATGTCCTTTTGGCTATAAAACCTACATTTACTGAAGGAGGTATGAGCAATCCGATCGCGAGCACTTTTCGGAGCGTTTACTTAAGTGCTCGGCGCTCGAGCGCTTTTTTCTACCCGCGAGCGGTTTTTCCGCCAATGAGCGTTTTTTTCCGCTCGCAAGCTCATTTTTCGCTCGTGAGCGCTTTTAACCGCCCTCAAGCGCTGAAGGATTAAGCGCCGCTCGCGCGCTTTTTTTCCTCTACCGAGCGGTTTTTTTGCGCTCTCGAGCGCTTTTTCCGCTCACGAGCACTTTTCCCGAGCGCTCGCGATAAACCGCTCGAGCACTTTTAGGGGTGCTCGGAGCTCGCAAGCGGTTTCACTTTGCAATACAACTCAATGCTCGCCAGCGTAATTCGGTGCAAGCCTGTTGAGGGCCCAGAACAAGAGAGGAATAATAAATAAATAAATAAATAAATAAATAAATAAATAAAAGTAGAATTGTCAGCTGAAATTGAATTATAGTCAAACGTTCAATAGAGAATATTATCCAAATTCATGTGTCCACTCGGTTTAGGTATAAAATAAATATTTCTCTGTAAAAACGAACATCATGGTGCATTTTTTTTTGTGGATTCAATTATAAGGTAAACTAGGGATATTTCATTCAAAATATTTTGGCCCAGTTTTTCTTTTGCGATATAATTATTTAGAATTTCCTAAGAAAATTTGTAAAAAGGAAATATGACTGGAAAAAGAGAGCATAGTACATTTTTAAAATCAATATATTTAAAACGTTACGGTAGTTTAGTGTTTGATTTGGTAAGCAAATTGTTCAATTAATTATCCAAAAGTTGAATATAATTTTCAGAAATAAGTTCTACCATAAGTAATTCTGTATTTTTGTCATTGGCGGGATATTAAAAAGAAATTTATAAGAAATTTGCAATTTTTTATTCAGAATCCACATGTTCATGTAATAGTTTACAACCCTTAAATGAATAGGAAAACCTCTTTCAATAAGAGAGAAAAACTTTTGGCAGCTCCACCATTAAAAGTCTTTAAATATCTTTCGAAATTAACAAAAACAGACTTTAAATTCGTATGACATTTTATAAACTGTCGAAAATCTGCCACAGAATTTATATTGAACAAGGTGTAGACATGGGTATTTACACAATTACAAATTCTAATCCCACAATTGCAACAGTGAAACAAGAGTAGTTCCTTTCAAAATCACGCAATTATGTGAAATTCCAGTTTTTTTACTTGACTGCAACAATAGGCAATTAATATTTAAGTTCGTGCAATATTTGAAGGGGATGATACCATTGGTTTAGCAATCTAGTCTAGGTAAAAATATCTATTATATTTTAACCTTAGCACTTCCTGCTGCCACTAGAACACGATTATTCAATTTGTATACCTACTGAAGAAGGCAGGAGAGAAGCATATTTTTTTTCAAAATTACGATGTATGTATTAGACAAACAAGGTCTCATTAACGCGTAATATGCAAATAAAAATAACTGAACCATATACAAAGTGTATTAGAGTTTTCTTAACAAAATTTAAAAATAGCCCAGTTTACATTTCTGTCCTTCAATTGCTCCAACGATACGGAAACTACAAGACTCAAAAGACGGAAAAATAATTCTTATGCTAAAAATACGTAAATTACATAAATGGTTCCTATTGTACTAACAACAATGCATTTATGAATCTAAAAATGGTAAATATTTCAAATAATTAAATTAGTTTAATTATATAATAGCAAAGATCGGCTTTCTCTCTATTTTTATGACTGAAATGTAAATTAGTATTGAGTACGGGGATCTCAAGGCAAGTGTCCTTGGTAATCCTACCCCTTGGGAGTTGAAGATGTATAAAGACGAACGACGTAAGGCTCAATGGCGCACAACTGTTGGAGTGGTTGAGTGAAGTATTAGGTGAGCATTCTTACTAAAAATTTGCATGATCTAAATAAATTAATTACCAATTATATAATGCGCCTTTAACTGCACGAGATGGGAACGACGCCGTTCGCATGAGAATGATACAAATTAACCTTATTAGGTGTCGATTATGGCGAAATTTGAAATGTTATTACTCGCGATGTCACTCATCTCCCTTGCATCATCTCGACCTCAGCAGATCGACCCGGATGTGCCCACCCCGGTGAGTCTGGGCCTCTTACTAGCAGTCAACTGATCAATTTAATCTCTTTTAGTACGATTTTCAATATAAAGTCGAAAATCCGCCGACGAACACGTTCTTCGGTCAAAGCGAAAATGGTGATCCAGCTGGAAACGTTGCCGGTTCTTACTATACCGTTCTACCAGATGGACGTTTACAGACGGTGGAGTATTTCGTAAATGGAGAATCGGGTTACGTGCCTAGGATTACGTATCAACCTTTTAGTGGGTCTATCTAATGGTCTTATGTGAACGATTATTTAATATTATTTTTTGTATGCAACCATTGCGAATAAATGTTTTTTTTTTACTCTAATTGATGGCCGATGCTGAACGTCGAAGGCCATAGTCCTGGATCCGCAGTGGTTTTAAATATTACGCCACCACTGACAGGTACATCCTTTTTGGGGAGAGAATATTTTGCTAGGAGTTGGAATGACCCTATATTTTATTGTTTGTTTGTTTTAGTGAAGTGTTTATTTCATAGTTTCTTGTTCTTCCGCTAGAGGTCATCTGAATGTAAATTTCGGTACAGACAGTGTGGTTATAATGCGCTATCACTCCCTTTTCTTTGCTTTGTGTTTTTATCTGATTGCAGATTATTGGCGGAGAGCGCCCTTCTGAATTCAGACGGCCGGGGCTAGGATTCAAAGACAATATTTTAATTTCCTCGTATTCCGTTTGTTCATAAGTGGTTTCGATACAGCCCAATTGTAATTAATATATTTTTTTGTTTCAATCATCATCTTCTGATTACGAGTTGATCCCTTCTTGTAAAATTACTTTTGAATTGAAATTTGGATTTTGAGTTTCTTTTTTACTTGTAACGTTTGCAGTCATTCTGCGATTGTACTCGTTTTTTTTACATTTTTGAATCACATTGCAAACATTTATTTAACAAATCCATCTCATTTCTACTCATATCTACTGATTCCTTTCATCCACAACTTGTTTCTATCCATCTCTTAAAAGTAGCTTCCCATTATTCATGTTGGACATTCAAAGCCTGAAAATTCAAGCTATGTTTGGTGCCTGAAAAACCGAAAAATATTTCAAAACTTGACATTAGAGGTAACCTAGATTGCTTTTTTTTTGGGCTTACAATCTTTAATTGAAAAAGTGAATTAAACCCATTGGATTTTTTGTACGTGATCCGACAGAAGCCCTGTGCTCGAATAACCTCCTAATTTTTAGACTAGCAGTTTGGTTGCAGAGTTACACCCTTCTTGGCATTTGCATGGTAAGAAGTTCAGGATGTCACATTGTTTGCCGGTTCCTCTCGTCAGAAGCCTCCTGTTGCTTCAGAAATTCGGGAAGAAATGACTTCCAGAAGATTTTGAAGTTGGTATATTCGTAGTTGCCGCTTTTCTATTCTTTAACGTACAAACTTGTCTGAAGATCATGTATTGGCAATGAAGTTCATCTGACTTAAATTGAAAGTGCGTTCTGCCCAAGTGAACCAATCAAATCAAAGCCCCAAAATGTATTTTTGAATCAAGTATGCGAAATAAATGCATTTTGTTAGTAGTTCAGAGTCATCATATAATGTCACCACAAGTTTGCTTAAAAATTCTAGGATACGTAAGCAATCGTAAATATTCTTACATGATATCTTACCGTTTATACTTACAGATACTGTTTCTGATTGAGAGTTTGATAGTCTACCACTACTTTCTCGAATGGTCTGTACAATTAACGTTGATCCTTCCTACTTACTGGCTCTTATCTTTGATGCTTGCGTACGTATTTGCATATACGTTCGGTAGAGCACACGAATTTAAAGAAGATCGGGTTATAATTGTGGGACCTATTATGAGTGTTGTAACAGGAATCATGCTATTAGGAGAGGATACGATGGTGGTGGCCTTTTCGAAGATAGCATGTGGAATACTAATGCTTGTAGCTTACCTAAGATAGAAAAAATAAAAATGTTTTCAGCGAGCAACTTTAAAATATCTTCATAAATAAGAAAGTTGGCATTCGAAGTGATTTTTACTATATATATATATATATATATATATATATATATATATATATATTTGTGTTATTTTGTTTTAGTTGTAACTTGAAAGAAATTATAGAGCGTCTGGATGTGACAATTTTGTTTAGTTCAATTAATTAACCGGGGGGGTTATTAATAATTTGAAACAAAAAATTGCGTAAATTTCATGTTATAGTTTTGGTTCAATTTCTTAGAAGTGTTCTGTTTTTATTTTTTTTCCTAGAATTTTTTTCGATGTAAATTTCTTTTTAAATTTTATTTGCCGTTAACGAGGTATAGCGCGAAGTAGAGATAAGGTTCTTCGCAGAATTGCCGGGCGTACGTGCCGTTTAGCAAGAAGTTGAAAAATCGACGCTTTGCGTGATTGGCGGACGGGGTGTGGAAGAAAGGAGAAGGGCTTTTGGCTTAAATAGAAAATTTTGGAAGAGAGCGGGGCTTTTTGGTCGTTACAAAGCCAACCGGCGCTTCTTCGGTTACGTTATTTTTTTGAATTTTGTGGAAGTTTCTTGCGTAGTGGATCCAGGTTTAATTAGAATTTTTGTCTGCCGTTTTAAGAAGAATTATTGAGAAGTTTAAGAAGTTTGTCGCCGTCCTGTTTTTTTTTTATTTTTGCGGAAACACGGAAGTTTTGAATTCGTGGGTACCCGAAGAGAGAAGACGTCGGTGTTTGAGTGGTTGGTTTACGTGATTGTGTACGGATACCTCTTTTTATCGGAATACGTTATTTCGGACTAATTTTAAAAGTAAGTAGTAGTTAGTGGTTTGTTTTGTCTTGTTTTTTTTGTAATGTTTGAGTAATTTGTTTTTTTTTTTGTGTGTGTCATTTATTTGTTTAAAATTGTAACAATTTGTAAAACAGCAATTTTTTGTTTGAAATTAAACCAGTCATTGCAATCCAGGTTTTGTTTATTAGAGTCAAGGAGAGGTAATTGTCGGCGTCTCTTACTTTGTTTCAAGTTGTTTAAATTGGGGGTAAAGTTTCATATTGGAATTTAAGGATTTGGGTAAGCCACCGATTTATGTCATTGTTGGAATGCTGTAGGGTGGCAGAATCCAGCTGGACCTTGAGATACAGATAAAAATTTTGTTTTCATTTTTTTTTACTATTGAGCTAGCTAGAGGTAAATCGTGGGATTTCCAGAAGTTAAGGTTAGGTCTCACAACAATAATTTGGCGCCCAAAAACGTGAGGCAATTTCAGGGAAACGCAAAAGTAGGTAAAAATTTTTGTAGGTAAATTCAGATTAGGGTTGTTTTGTCGTTCGGGTAAAAAGTTATTTTGGTACCCAGACATGTCATTTTTCAGGGAAAAGAGGTGTACATTGTGGAGGTTAATTGTTATAGGAATTTGTAGGATGCGTAGGCGTAGGAACTTGTTAAAATGTGACAGGAAGAATTTGGTAGGGTGTTTTTGCAATTTAAATTAGATTAGGATGTTTAGGATAGGATTAGTTACGGGGTAGGTAGTGTTAGAATTAGTGTTAGGATTTTTTTTTTGAACGTGATTTTTATTCAAGACGAGAAGAAAGAAGAGTTGTTCACGATGGGAGTGTCATCTATTCAGGCAGCGAATTTTGCGGTGTTTATAGAAGCGATAAGAGAGTTGAAGAAGGAATTGGGGGAAAAAATGGATGAAATGAAAGCGCAGAATGCGGAATTAAATGCGGAATTAAAAGCGGAATTAAAGGAAGAAATCAGACAAGAAATAGAATTAATGAGAAAGAAGCGATCAAATGAGATGGAAATTAAAGAAGAAGTTGAAGTTAAGGAAGAAGTCGAGATTGAAAAAGTTCATAGGCAAGATGAAGAAGTCGTACAAGAGAAAGAAGATGAAGGGATTTTAGTTGAAAATAGGGTTGAAGTAGGTAGTTATTTTATTGCAGGAACTGGTAGGGAACCAGAATGGAAGGTGAAGTTGTATTGCGTGAATTATAGGAAGTTTGAAATAGAAGATGAGAATAGGGATTTGAATTATTTAATAGCGAAGAGTTTTGTGGATAATAAGATTTATTGTAGGGGTAGAAATTTACAGGCGAATTTGTTTGAGATTAAGTATGTGAAAGGGAGTAATAGTTTAAAAAGGAATAATAATTTATGTGTGGACGTTTTATCGAGGAAAGGAATAGGCGGGAAGGAGATAGGAACTAATTATGAGATTTTAGATAACCAGATAAGGGAGAATTATTTTCAGGATTTTTGGAGGAATTTTTATGATGATAGGGTAGTAGGAGACTTAGAATTGGAATTATCGATTGAGAATGAAGGGAATTTGTGTAGCTTTGAGCAGGATGAGGATTGTAGGAAGCAGGATAAGATTAAAAGAGTTAGGAGTAGTGAGTTTTTGGAAGTAGTAGGCATTGATTATTTGAATAATTTAATTATGAGTGAAAAGGGTAAACGGATTGTTGTAATTGAAGAATTAAGAGATTATGTTATGTGTGGGATTTTTATAGAGAAGCCCTGGATTAATTTAGAAAAGGGGGGAGGAAAAGAAAAGCGAGAATGGAAAAAGTTTAGGAAAAAGATTAGGAATGATAGGGATGGTTCCCAGGCGTATTTGGTTGACAGTACAGTGCGAGATTTTCGACTTTGATTAAGATTAGATTAGGGATGATAGGTTAGGTTTACTGCTGGAATAGGTCGGACCTAGGTTGAAACAACGCCGAAGATGGTTCGATCTATCCGGCATTTGAATAGTTAGCTAAGGGTTGTAGAGTTACAGTATGTTAGTGGTAGTTCTTAAATTTTTATACTAGGATGATGAAATTTCTCAGGCTCAGCTGGTGACGTCACCGTGCGGGGTTTCAGTAATGACTAGGGAGCTGTGTTAGGCGATCGTGTCCGAATACCTAAAGCAGGTCCCGAAGTTTTTTTAAAGTTAATTGGTAAATTGAAAAAAAAAACCCTGTAATTCCAATATTTTGTTTTGTTTTCATAGTCAGGGGAGGATTGTAATTTTGTGTTTTTGTGTTCAATTTAAAGGGGGAAAATGTTGTGTTATTTTGTTTTAGTTGTAACTTGAAAGAAATTATAGAGCGTCTGGATGTGACAATTTTGTTTAGTTCAATTAATTAACCGGGGGGGTTATTAATAATTTGAGACACAGGATTGCGTAAATTTCATGTTATAGTTTTGGTTCAATTTCTTAGAAGTGTTCTGTTTTTATTTTATTCCTAGAATTTTTTTCGATGTAAATTTCTTTTTAAATTTTATTTGCCGTTAACGAGGTATAGCGCGAAGTAGAGATAAGGTTCTTCGCAGAATTGCCGGGCGTACGTGCCGTTCAGCAAGAAGTTGAAAAATCGACGCTTCGCGTGATTGGCGGACGGGATGTTGAAGAAAGGAGAAGGGCTTTTGGCTTAAATAGAAAATTTTTGATGAGAGCGGGGCTTTTTGGTCGTTACAAAGCCAACCGGCGCTTCTTCGGTTACGTTATTTTTGAATTTTGTGGAAGTTTTCCTGCGTAGTTGGATCCAGGTTTTAATTAGAATTTTGTGTCTGCCGTTTTAAGAAGATTTATTTGAGAAGTTTAAGAAGTTTGTCGTCGTCCTGTTTTTTTTGTTATTTTGCGGAAACACGGAAGTTTTAAATATAATTTGTGGGTACCCGAAGAGAGAAGACGTCGGTGTTTGAGTGGTTGGTTCACGTGTTTGTGTACGGTTTACCTCTGTTTATCGGATTACGTTTTTTTCGGACTAATTTTAAATGTAAGTAGTAGTTTAGTGGTTTGTTTTGTCGTGTTTTTTTTTTGTAATGTTTGAGTAATTTGTTTTTTTTTGTGTGTGTCATTTATTTGTTTAAAATTGTAAAGATTTGTAAAACAGAAATTTACGCAATTTTTTGTTTGAAATTAAACCAGTCATTGCAATCCAGGTTTTGTTTATTAGAGTCAAGGAGAAGTAATTGTCGGCGTCTCTTACTTTGTTTCAAGTTGTTTAAATCTGGGGGTAAAATTTCATATTGGAATTTAAGGATTTGGTTAAGCCACCTATTTATGTCATTGTTGGAATGCTGTAGGGTGGCAGAATCCAGCTGGACCTTGAGATACAGATAAAAATTTTGTTTTCATTTTTTTTTACTACTGAGCTAGCTAGAGGTAAATCGTGGGATTTCCAGAAGTTAAGGTTAGGTCTCACAACAATATATATATATATATATAATAATATTATTATTATTATTATTATTATTAAATGGAGCCGGATCCCGCAGGATTTGCGGGACTGAGGAATTTGTCGACCAAGGGAACGACTCTGTTTGCCTTGTTAATGAAACGCATAACAGAGA